>NC_089222.1:33554067-33854969 GCF_963924675.1 Phocoena phocoena | reverse complement strand
GGCCTTCATAGTACCTGAACTCTGAGTGTGTATAACACCAGTACACCAGCAAGGTAATGGAAAAATAGATCATATTACTATAGGAAAACCTTTCCGTTACCAAGTAAGATAAAATAATAATAATTTATATTTGTATGCTAGTTTTCAAGTTTCAAGTATTTTCCAGAGTATCTCCAGAAACCTAAACTTCTAGAGAATAAACAATCTTCTCAAGCATAAAGGAGAAAATTTTAAATGACTATGTTTTATGACTCTGGAGTGTACCCTTAGTCACAGCTAACCGTGTCATAGATGATGTCAGTGACTAACGGCATTATTTGGAGTGGATAAATTCATCCCCACTCATAGAACACAGCAAATCAAAAATCACATAACGTAGATGCTAACATAGTAGACTTTTGAACACATTTAGTACAACTCCAACTTAGTGCCATAGAGCTTGATTACTGTGGCTAAAACTTCCAAAACTATGTTGAATAAGAGTGGAGACAGTGGGCAACCTTGTCTTGTTCCTGATCTTAGTGGAAATGCTTTCAGTTTTTCATCATTGAGGACAATGTTGGCTGTGGGTTTGTCATATATGGCCTTTATTATGTTGAGGAAAGTTCCCTCTATGGCTACTTTCCGCAGGGCTTTTATCATAAATGGGTGTTGAATTTTGTCGAAAGCTTTCTCTGCATCTATTGAGATGATCATATGGTTTTCCTCCTTCAATTTGTTAATATGGTGTATCACGTTGATTGATTTGCGTATATTGAAGAATCCTTGCATTTCTGGAATAAACCCCATGTGATCATGGTGTATGATCCGTTTAATGTGCCATTGGATTCTGTTTGCTAGTATTTTGTTGAGGATTTTTGCATCTATGTTCATCAGTGATATTGGACTGTAGTTTTCTTTCTTTGTGACATCCTTGTCTGGTTTTGGTATCAGGGTGATGGTGGCCTTGTAGAATGAGTTTGGGAGTGTTCCTCCCTCTGCTATATTTTGGAAGAGTTTGAGAAGGATAGGTGTTAGCTCTTCTCTAAATGTTTGATAGAATTCGCCTGTGAAGCCATCTGGTCCTGGGCTTTTGTTTGTTGGAAGATTTTTAATCACAGTTTCAGTTTCAGTGCTTGTGATTGGTTTGTTCATATTTTCTATTTCTTCCTGATTCAGTCTTGGCAGGTTGTGCATTTCTAAGAATTTGTCCATTTCTTCCAGGTTGTCCATTTTATTGGCATAGAGTTGCTTGTAGTAATCTCTCATGATCTTTTGTATTTCTACAGTGTCAGTTGTTACTTCTCCTTTTTCATTTCTAATTCTATTGATATCAGTCTTCTCCCTTTTTTTCTTGATGAGTCTGGCTAATGGTTTATCAATTTTGTTTATCTTCACAAAGAACCAGCTTTTAGTCTTATTGATCTTTGCTATCGTTTCCTTCATTTCTTTTTCATTTATTTCTGATCTGATTTTTATGATTTCTTTCCTTCTGCTAACTTTGGGGTTCTTTTGTTCTTCTTTCTCTAATTGCTTTAGGTGCAAGGTTAGGTTGTTTATTCGCGATGTTTCTTGTTTCTTGAGGTAGGATTGTATTGCTAAAAACTTCCCTCTTAGAACTGCTTTTGCTGCATCCCATAGGTTTTGGGTCGTCATGTCTCCATTGTCATTTGTTTCTAGGTATTTTTTTATTTCCTCTTTGATTTCTTCAGTGATCACTTCGTTATTAAGTAGTGTATTGTTTAGCCTCCATGTGCTGGTATTTTTTACAGATCTTTTCCTGTAATTGATAACTAGTCTCATAGCGCTGTGGTCAGAAAAGATACTTGATACAATTTCAATTTTCTTAAATTCACCAAGGCTTGATTTGTGACCCAAGATATGATCTATCCTGGAGAATGTTCCATGAGCACTTGAGAAAAATATGTATTCTGTTGTTTTTGAATGGAATGTCCTATAAATAGCAATTAAGTCCATCTTGTTTAATGTATCATTTAAAGCTTGTGTCTCCTTATTTATTTTCATTTTGGATGATCTGTCCATTGGTGAAAGTGGGGTGTTAAAGTCCCCTAGTATGAATGTGTTACTGTCAATTTCCCCTTTTATGGCTGTTAGTATTTGCCTTATGTATTGAGGTGCTTCTATGTTGGGTGCATAAATATTTACAATTGTTATATCTTCTTCTTGGATTGATCCCTTGATCATTATGTAGTGTCCTTCTTTTCCTCTTCTGATAGTCTTTATTTTAAAGTCTATTTTGTCTGATATGAGAATTGCTACTCCAGCTTTCTTTTTGTTTCCATTTGCATGGAATATCTTCTTCCATCCCCTTACTTTCAGTCTGTATGTGTCTCTAGGTCTGAAGTGGGTCTCTTGAAGACAGCAAATATATGGGTCTTGTTTTTGTATCCATTCAGCCAATCTGTGTCTTTTGGTGGGAGCATTTAGTCCATTTACATTTAAGGTAATTATCGATATGTATGTTCCTATTCCCATTTTCTTAATTGTTTTCGGTTCGTTATTGTAGGTCTTTTCCTTCTCTTGTGTTTCTTGCCTAGAGAAGTTCCTTTAGCAGTTGTTGTAGAGCTGGTTTGGTGGTGCTGAACTCTCTCAGCTGTTGCTTGTCTGTAAAGGTTTTAATTTCTCCATCAAATCTGAATGAGATCCTTGCTGGGTAGAATCTTGGTTGCAGGTTTTTCTCGTTCATCACTTTCAGTATGTCTGGCCAGTCCCTTCTGGCTAGCAGAGTTTCTGCTGAAAGATCAGCTGTTAACCTTATTGGGATTCCCTTGTGTGCTATTTGTTGTTTTTCCCTTGCTGCTTTTAATATGTTTTCTTTGTATTTAATTTTTGACAGTTTGACTAATATGTGTCTTGGCGTGTTTCTCCTTGTATTTATCCTGTATGGGACACTCTGTGCTTCCTGGACTTGATTAACTATTTCCTTCCCCATATTAGGGAAGTTTTCAACTATAATCTCTTCAAATATATTGCAGTCCCTTTCTTTTTCTCTTCTTCTTCTGGAACCCCTATAATTCGAATGTTGGTGCGTTTAATGTTGTCCCAGAGGTCTCTGAGACTGTCCTCAGTTCTTTTCATTCTTTTTTCTTTATTCTGCTCTGCAGTAGTTATTTCCACTATTTTATCTTCCAGGTCACTTATCCGTTCTTCTGCCTCAGTTATTCTGCTATTGATCCTTTCTGGAGTATTTTTCATTTCATTTATTGTGTTGTTCATCATTGTTTGTTTCATCTTTAGTTCTTCTAGGTCCTTGTTAAATGTTTCTTGCATTTTGTCTATTCTAGTTCCAAGATTTTGGATCATCTTTACTGTCATTATTCTGAATTCTTTTTCAGGTAGACTGCCTATATCCTCTTCATTTGTTAGGTCTGGTGCATTTTTATCTTGCTCCTTCATCTGCTGTGTGTTTTTCTGTCTTCTCATTTTGCTTATCTTACTGTGTTTGGGGTCTCCTTTTTGCAGGCTGCAGGTTCATAGTTCCCGTTGTTTTTGGTGTCTGTCCCCAGTGGCTAAGTTTGGTTCAGTGGGTTGTGTAGGCTTCCTGGTGGAGGGGACTAGTGCCTGTGTTCTGGTGGATGAGGCTGGATTTTGTCTCTCTGGTGGGCAGGTCCATGTCTGGTGGTGTGTTTTGGGTTGTCTGTGTACTTGTTATGGTTTTAGGCAGCCTCTCTGCTAATGGGTGGTGTTGTGTTCCTGTCTTGCTAGTTGTTTGGCATAGGATGTCCAGCACTGTAGCTTGTTGGTCGTTGAGTGAAGCTGGGTGCTGGCGTCGAGATGGAGATCTCTGGGAGATTTTCGCCGTTTGATATTATGTGGAGCTGAGAGGTCTCTTGTGGACCAGTGTCCTGAAGTTGGCTCTCCCACCTCAGAGGCACAGCACTGACTCCTGGCTGTAGCACCAAGAGCCTTTCATCCACACAGCTCAGAATAAAAGGGAGAAAAAGTAGAAAGAAAGAATTAGTAGAAGTAGAAACAGAGAAAGAAAGAACAAATGGAGGGAGGGAGGGAAGGAGGAAGGAAGGAAGGAAAAAAAGAAAGGAGATAAAGTAAAATAAAATAAAGTAAGATAAAATATAATAAAGTTACTAAAATAAAAAATCTCACTAATTAGGTTTATTAAGAGAAAAAAAAATTAAAAATAACAAAAATCGGACGCATAGAACCCTAGGACAAATGGCGGAAGCAAAGCTATACAGACAAAATCTCACACAGAAGCATACACATACACACTCACAAAAAGAGGAAAGGGGGAAAAAATAATAAATCTTGCTCTCAAGTCCACCTCCTTAATTTGGGATGATTCGTTGTTTATTCAGGTATTCCACAGATGCAGGGTACATCAAGTTGATTGTGGAGCTTTAATCCGCTGCCTCTGAGGCTGCTGGGAGAGATTTCCCTTTCCCTCCTTTGTTCGCACAGCTCCCGGGGCTCAGCTTTGGATTTGGCCCCGCCTCTGCATGTAGGTCGCTGGAGGGCGTCTGTTCTTCGCTCAGACAGGACTGGGTTAAAGGAGCCGGTGATCCGGGGCCTCTGGCTCACTCAGGCCCGGGGGAGGGAGGGGCACGGAGGGCGGGGCGGGCCTGCAGCGGCAGAGGCCGCCATGACGTTGCACCACCCTGAGGCGCACTGTGCGTTCTCCCGGGGAAGTTGTCTCTGGATCCGGGGACCTTGGCAGTGGCGGGCTGCACAGCCTCCCTGGAGGTGGGGTGTGGAGAGTGACCTGTGCTCACACACAGGCTTCTTGGTGGCGGCAGCAGCAGCCTTAGCGTCTCTTGCCCGTCTTTGGGGTTCGCGCTTTTAGCCGCCTCGAGCCCGTCTCTGGAGCTCCTTTAAGCAGCGCTCTTAATCCCCTCTCCTCGCGCACCAGGAAACAAAGAGGTAAGAAAAAGTCTCTTGCCTTTTGCGTAGGTCCAGACTTTTCCCCGGACTCCCTCCCGGCTAGCCGTGGTGCACTAACCCCCTTCAGGCTGTGTTCACGCCGCCAACCCCAGTCCTCTCCCTGCGCTCCGGCCAAAGCCCGAGCCTCAGCTCCCAGCCCCGCCCGCCCCGGCGGGTGAGCAGACAAGCCTCTCGGGCTGATGATTGCCGGTCGGCACATATCCTCTGTGCGGGAATCTCTCCGCTTTGGCCTCCGCACCCCTCTTGCTGTGCTCTCCTCCGCGGCTCCGAAGCTTCCCCCCTACGCCACCCGCAGTCTCCGCCCGCGAAGGGGCCTCCTAGTGTGTGGGAACCTTTCCTCCTTCACACCTCCCTCCCACTGGTGCAGGTCCCGTCCCTATTCTTTTGTCTCTGTTTATTCTTTTTTCTTTTGCCCTACCCAGGTACGTGGGGAGTTTCTTGCCTTTTGGGAGGTCTGAGGTTTTCTGCCAGTGTTCAGTAGGTGTTCTGTAGGAGTTGTTCCACGTGTAGATGTATTTCTGGTGTATGTGTGGGGAGGAAGGTGATCTCCACGTCTTACTCTTCTGCCATCTTCCCGGAAGCCTCACTAATTAGGTTTAAATGTTTTTCATTCTTTTTTTATATTGTCTTTTGAAAATTGTCTCTTTATATTCTTTGTCCTTAGGAATGAGCTCTTTATAAGTTTCTCTAGTGCTTAAGCAACGAAGAAATATCTGTAATCATTGTTGAATAATCAAGTGATCAACTTCTTAAAGCCCTTGTAATCTTCTGTTCAGCAATCCTACTTGTTTTGCTCATAGAAACTAGCTTTTTACTTCTAGTTGCTGAACATAAGTTGAGCACATAGTAGAGATGACAGTTTACACTCACTACCTCATATAATTGTTTTTGTCAGTCCTGTGAAGTAGGAACCATCCAGGTTAGAGGTGATTGGAGAGAACGGTAAATTGCAAAGGTCAGACAGCTTGTTAGTGCTGAAGCCCAAACTAGAGCCCGCACCCCACTCGCTTTAACCACTGCAAGCCACCAAACACAAGAAGTGTTTATAAAAACAACTTGTCACATGGGAGCTGTCAGAGAATGACCTGATTCATACTATCATATTTCTGACCTTTAGCTTTAGTCTTGTGACCAAAAAACACCCCCCAAGTGGTATAAAGTTTAGCTTTCAACATGACTGAAGAGCGGGAATTATAGAGCTATTTTCATTTTCATCCATGTGAAATGACAAAAGGCACAGTGATGGTGTGAGAGCTGGGTCTTCCATTAATCCTCAGTCTCCCACTAACCCCCTGAGTGACCGTAGGAAGTTGTTTAAGCTCCCAGAGTCACGATGTCCTCTTCTCTAGAAATTATCTTCATACAACTTTCCTTGGATTCAGTGGAACTGTATATGTAATGGACCAGACAGAGTGCTTGGTACATGATAGATGCTCAATAGATATTATTTTTGTGTTTGGTTTCCAAGGTTTGATTTGGATGTGTAGGTGTCAAATGCCTGCAAATGATTTGCTCCAGGCTCTGTCACTCCTGAGAGTTGCTAAACTAGTTAATTCTTGCCAAGACTTTAATTGGAAGAAAATAAGCCATTTTAGAACTTCTAACAAGTACTTTACACATTGGAAACTTTCCAGTGTAGACTAAATTACTCTTAGCACATCTCTGGACAATTCCATGTCCTCCAAAATCTCTGTACCTTGACTATATTCATAGTGTAAATTCCTGAAACAGGCTTAAATAACTGATTGAGGAAAAGAAGAAAGAACGTCATACCATTACCAAGATTGGATTCAGACTCCCACAAGCCTAATTACCTCCTTGAAAAGTACTCTTCTGTACTTTTTGGCTCCAGCCTCTTAACACAATTAGCTACAGCCTTGATTTTTGTCTCTGCTCATTACCTGTATTATCTTCAAAGGAGGTATGCATGGTGGATTATTTCTTTCATCCAACACTGATACAGGCACAATTATATGATATTAACACTTCCTCTTCAGAAGAAGTTTGTCTTGTAGAGGTCTTGATAATCAGTTGTTCCTGATTTCATGATTTCGTTTAAGGACAGGCCCAATGAAACACATTTCTATTCTCCTGTTTTTTCAGTCTGTTGATTGCTGCAGGTGCATTGTAAGCCATTAGGTCCTTCTCACATAATCACAATCTTTCTCTTGGTATAACTGAAGTTACTGCATTTGTTACCTTCAAGAACAGTATAATTTTCAAAATGCACCACACTCAGTAGCTAGAATGATTTTAATTTCCTTTATTCACTGAGAGATGGCAGAAAGAATATTTAGGGTATGTAGTAGAGACTAAGTGGGTTAACTAGATATAATTAAGGCTGAGATTTTTGAATGACACAATGATTTTATTATTTTAAAATGCTTTGCAGTGCCTCCTCTGTTGTAGTTATTGTCTGTTTGGGCTTTTAAAAAATCCAATGCTCACTTGATTAAAATGGCAGTGCTAATTCTTATTCAGGCTGCTTGGTATTTCTGCTTCTACTGTGATGGATAAATCATTTAGAGGACATAACCCTTAATAACCTTTTTCTTTGTTTGTTTGCGGTACGAGGGTCTCTCACTGTTGTGGCCTCTCCCGTTGCGGAGCACAGGCTCCGGACGCGCAGGCTCAGCGGCCATGGCTCACGGGCCCAGCCGCTTCGTGGTATGTGGGATCTTCCCGGACCGGGACACGAACCCGTGTCCCCTGCATCGGCAGGAGGACTCTCAACCACTGCGCCACCAGGGAAGCCCGCTTAATAACCTTTAACAAGACCTCAGACTGTAATCTGTCAGAATTATTCCCTGAATACAGTTCTTCCTTCTGCTTCTGCTGAACATTTATACAGCAAAGTAATGTTAATAACTCCTAAGAGAGCTGGTAGGATTTTATTATATTTTAGAAGGAACAGTTATTTCTCTGAGAGCCCAAATTGGGTTGTCTATCCAAGGATCTCAACCTCAGAGACTTCTCTAGAAGTAGAATGATCCAGAAAAGCCACTTTGGATAGGCTTTCAAATTTTCATCTTTTCTAGAGAAACTACATTGATACTGATGACATAAAAATGATGGGAAGTGTGCCTTTCTTGACTGTCATGTATGAAACAGGTGACTTCCCTGCATTTCCTCACTTATCACCCCACAAAACCCACGTCTTTTTTCTTGGCCATCGTGTGATTATACGTAATAGTGCATCTGATCATAATACTTTGCCCATAAAATCTAGCTACCTTGCACTAGAGTTAACAGAGGTAACCCTTAGGATTTCCATCTATAATAGTGCCAAGCTCAGTTTTTGTGTATAGATTTCATCAACATTAGATTTTATCTCATCTGTCTATTTCTGTTCTCAATTTGATGCTGATTAGAGACCCACAAGTGCAAGAACTTACCTTAGTCCTGCCTCAGTCCTCTAAGACTCCACTTTGTAGCAATGGGTAGGGCTTTAAAATCCCACTGAAACTTAAAGGGAAATACTCATGTGCTAAGTGCTATTTTAAAAGTAATTATCTCTTTTCTCAGAAGCTCCTTAATTTCCAAAATGATGTTTAGTTGCTTGGCTATTTACTATTTACTCAATGTGTGTCTTTTTCTTTAAATTTTTTTGGCATATAGTTGCTTTACAATGTTGTGTTAGTTTCTACCGCACAGCATCAATGTGTGTCTTAAACATGGACATGGGACAGTTATTTTGATTACTCAGATCTCTTCTTTCCTTTCACATGAGTTTTGAGATCTATTTCTGATAGTAGAATTACAAGAAAATGTCCTCCATATAAATTCAATCCAAATCTAAAATCTAAATATATGTATACACTCAAATGTATATTCATATGTGTTTTGGTCACTTGATAGAAGGAGAGGGACCTACACCCGGTATTTGGTTTGAATGTTGAGACTGATGATGCCACACAAGCACCAAGAGAATCGAAAAAACTTGTTAAATAAGGAGGCTTTGGGGAGAGAGCAGGGTGCCTCCCAAGCAGTTCCAAAAGTCACTTGGGAGTGTAGAAAGGAGACTAGCTTGCGAGTTTTATGGTGGTTAGGAGGTGGGGCTGCTGTGGGAATTCCTGTGTATGGCTTGAACTTCCCGCAGGAGCCACAAGAGGGAGCACCAGCCTTGCTTGCCGGCTTGCCCAGCTGTGGGGCAAAACGGGGAAAAAGAGGGGAGAGCCTTAGAAGCTGTCAGCGGGCAACCTCAAAAAATAGGGTCAGGGCTTCCCTGGTGGCGCAGTGGTTGAGAGTCCGCCTGCCGATGCAGGGGACGCGGGTTCGTGCCCCGGTCCGGGAAGATCCCAAATGCCGCGGAGCGGCTGGGCCCGTGAGCCATGGCCGCTGAGCCTGCGCGTCCGGAGCCTGTGCTCCGCAGAGGGAGAGGCCACAGCAGTGAGAGGCCCGCGTACCGCAAAAAAAAAAAAAAAAAAAAAAAAAATAGGGTCAGTCTCTTACTACAGTATTACACGTGCATAAACACATAGCACAGACTTGAGCACACCTACCTACCCCTGCAGTCTCCTTTACCTTATCTTCCCGTAAGATTTCTGTGCATTGCAAGGACTTAGGTTCCTGTGATCACACTTGGCTCGTAATTCCTGCTCCCTTGTAATTCTGACTTGCATCTCATCTCCCAAGGCTATTGGTGTCTTTCCACTTGGGCTGATCAAGATGCAGAATTCAGACCTTCTACGTGACTGAAACAACAGCTGAAAGAAAAATGTCCCACTTCCACAAGACATTTGCCTTTGTGTCATACTATTGTAAAAGTTTGATATTTCAAAAGTTTTCTCTCAAGAAAAGAGAGTAATTGGTAGATTACTATCCCCCCATTGGTGGGAATTCGCCCCACCTCTAAGAAGGCAGAAGTGCCTGTGTGAATTTTTTCTCTATGACATAAAAAAAAGCTGTCCCCCTTTGATTATATGAGATTATAAATCTAAGTAATCTAGTAAACACACACACACACACACACACACACACACACACCAACACATGCAGACAAATGCTGACACATGGTCTGCTGATCTTGTTTCCTTGATGCTAAATGAGGAAACTTCACACAAAGTTGTCTTAGACTCAGAAGACTCAGAAATTCTGATAGTCTCCTCTAGAAAATGAAGCCGAAAATCACAAAAGATCTCTCTAAATTAAATGTTATCATTTGTATAAAATTCATAAAGTGGAGTTCTAACAGAAGGTACCCAAATTCTCTTTTCCTCTAAACTTCTTTTCTCAGGGGAAAAAAAAACCAGAACCATTTCTGTTTATTCCTACAACATATATTCACATCTCACTTTCCCTAATGAAATGTGGAACTGAGAGGTAAATGACTTTAAGTACGTGTCAACTTAGCATTATGAGTTGAATTAATCTGTAAACATTAAGCTTCTGCTCCTCACTTGTAAGGGTGTCATTGCTGAGCATTTACCACGAGTGACAGGTCTGGAAGTTTCAGACGGCTGCTTCCTCCCCTAATCTAACTCCCAACAAGATTCCTACTGAAGAGGACAGGCTGATAAATGTACTGGCTTGAGCTTTGTCTTAGTTAGAATATAAATAATTTGGATGATTCAAATATAAATTTCAAGGTTTATTTTTCCCCAATTTTAGGACATACGGTTTTAGAAATAGCTTATCCATCTTTTATGGAAGCAAATAAATGTTTTGCATGATGAAGAAGCTTCATAGTTCCTTCTAGAAAATATTCAAGGTTAAAATGAGCCTGCCTCGCCCAAATTTGCCAAAATATTAGGAAATGATTTTATAGGAAAAAAGTTATAAACATCAGTTTCACATGTTAAATATAAAAATCAAAAATGTTACCTTGAGCTTAAAATAGTATATGTCAGTGATTAATGATGGATCTGTTTTCTCTTTTATTACTTATTCTTTGTAAGTAATTTTTTTTTTTTTTTTTTTTTTTATGCGTTACGCGGGCCTCTCACCGTTGCGGCCTCTCCCGTTGCGGAGCACAGGCTCCGGACGCGCAGGCTCAGCGGCCATGGCTCACGGGCCCAGCCGCTCCGCGGCATGTGGGATCTTCCCGGACCGGGGCACGAACCCGCGTCCCCTGCATCGGCAGGCGGACTCTCAACCACTGCGCCACCAGGGAAGCCCTGTAAGTAATTTTTTCAGTTGATAACAATTAAATGACTAGAAGTGGTTTATTGCAAAATGTTCTCAAGGATCCAAATGAATCAATGAATCTTTATAATTAAGCATTTTATTTGCTCTCTCCCTGAAAAAGAGAAAATGATATTAAAACAGATTTTACATCCTGTTATGTCCTTTAACCCAAACTAATGCTGACTGGATAAACCAGCTGCATAATTTCTATAAGAGTTTTTGTGGATTTAAATAATTGTGAACAAATTTATATTTAAAAAATAGTAAAGAGTTATAAAACTGGCTAACCAGAATTTGAAATTGACTAAGACCAGTGGTATTTGTCTTGAGCATCCCAAGGTTTTCTCAAGGTCACCAGAGTCAGAAAGACCTCTTTTGAATTCTTGGTTAATTATTAAAGCTCTATTTGGCAATGTATTGTCCTCTCTGTGCCTCAGTTTCCTCGCCTCCCAAATGGACATAAAAATGCCTACTTCAATAGTTTAGTTGTGAGAATTAACTATAATAAAAGGATTTTAAGAAAAAAGCAGAGCACAGTGCCTAGTTCACTGTGGCACTTAGTACATAGTACCTATTATCATTATGGTACAATTGCATTTTCTGGCTGATACTAAAACTACAGGATATTTTTCCTTCACTTCTAAAAGTACACATTTTCTGAACTATTGATAGCAAGACAACTTTTAAGACTCTTTGGTTTGTACATGTCTCAAATATATCCTTTATACTTTATACGTACAGTATTCTCTCTTTCTCTCCTTTTAATGCTCAAATGCACATAATACAAAGAAGCTCTCACACACACAAAAAGAAAAGAATATCTCTTCTTCCTGTTCTGAGAATTTTTCATTGCAGGTAATAAAATATTTTACAGAGAATTTATGTTATATATAAGTTACAAAGCTTTTATCCCAAAAGATAAGCCAAATATAATTGAATTTGAGAAAGTTCCCCTCTTACGAAAGCTGCTGCAAACGTGAGTAAGGTTATCCTTACAACTTCACCAGTTTCTAGGCCAATTTTAACAAATTAATACGGTGGAATAATAATTTGAGATGTTCCTTTGGTCTAAGAGATATGATGAAGGGACGTCTGAAATCGAGGAGAGATCAAGAGGGAAACTCCTTAGCTCTTTGATACAACTTATCATCAAAGTTTGACAGGCTAATTTAGGAAGTGACCAGTTATCAGCCAGAGCTAGTTTTTCCTGCTTCCATCCTGTTCCAGACCAGATAAAGCTTGTATAAAGTGAGGAGGGAAATTGAGGGTATTTTGACATTGGTGGTTCTCTACGCCTTTCTTCCCATCTTCACCCCAGGATGTGTCTGTGTGGACTTTGGATTAGCTGTAGAACATCTCAGAACCACTTGAGGATGATCCAAGAGCTGAGGAGGACTGTGACTCAGCAGTCCCTTATGGACTCTGGTGATTGCCAGCCTTGCTGATGTCCTCCCACCCAACGGTGTGAAAGCTAGAATCCAGAAGTCTGCGAGGAGTGTTGGAAACAAGCTGTAGCTTCAGAGCACCACAGAGGGGTGTGCGAGAGTACCCAAGACTTCCCTGTGTTCAAGAGAAAGTGTCCGTACCTGAAACTAACACAACATTGTCAATCAACTATATTTCAATAAAAATTTAAAAAAAGAGAAAGCATACCCAAGGTGAATGAGAGAGAGAATAATTAATGTAAGCATGGAGTTGGTTCCTTCAGCCAAGATGAGAGGCTCTGTAGCAGGAAATGTGTGCAAAGCTGTCCTTGCCAGGCAGCACTGGTTGGGAATGCAGTCATCACAAAGGGATGCCAGTGTGGACTGGGCAGTGAAAGCTCAACCACTAAATTGACTATGGTTTTTGGGAGCGACTAGACTTAGGTAGGTTTTATGTTTCTTACATCAAGCAGAATGAGTGCTTTTTTTTTCCTTTCTTTCTTTCTTTCTTTCTTCCTTCCTTCCTTCCTTCCTTCCTTCCTTCCTTCCTTCCTTCCTTCCCTCCCTCCCTCCCTCCCTCCCTCCCTCCCTCCCTCCCTCCCTTCCTTCCTTCCTTCCTTCCTTCCTTCCTTCCTTTCTTTCTTTCTTTTTTGAGGGCTTTGAATAAAGAAAGTTAATTTGTAGGAAATATAGAGGTATATTTTTGCACATATGCTATTTGAAGAAGGTTAGTGGTACCTGGGCGAAAGAAGCCAGGATCCTTACCCAGGTCTTTGATCCCAGAGCCAAGGGTAGGAAAGGCAACGTAAATCCCATATTTTCCGTCCCCAAATTATACCAGTTTTCAGAACTGAGGCTCCCAATAATTTAACTTATGTTATTATTTTTCTATATTCTCCAAGTTGAATGATTTCACCTACCAAACAAGTTACGTATGTCAAGTAATCATTAATTCATATTTCAAATTTTAAACCAAAAGGTATATAGCTAATTTTCAGTGCTTCTCAACAGTGTGAGTTGATTGAATCCTTCCAGGGCCAATGAAACTTACTTGTGTTCACCTCTTTCACCTTATCGCGGCAAAGGAAAGATGATTTTCTCTTGGAAAATCACTAGACTCCTAAAATTCCAACCACAGTCTCATTTCGAATGTGAAGGAATGGTGAAAGGTGAATGGTGAAAGGCTCATATAGAGGATAGATGGTACATAGCCGAAAAACCGAGAGGTAAAGAGGATAGAGTATTCTCATTGTTAATAATTAGAATTTGAACGTAAGAAAAGAATTCAAAGGTGTATTTAAAACTTTGCAGAACCCGTCTTACTTATCCAAATACACATAAAGTAAGCTAACAGGTAGGAAAACTGTGAAACGATTGTTGGGAATTTTTCTTTTTAAGATTTAATTTTATTTATTTTTGGCCGCATTGGGTCCTCGCTGCTGAGCGCGGGCTTCCTCTAGTTTAGGCAGGTGGGGGTTACTCTCAGTTGCAGTGCACGGGCTTCTCCTTGTGGTGGCTTCTCTTTTTGCAGAGCACAGGTTCTGGGCATTCAGGCTTCAGTAGTGGTGGCACACGGGCTCCGTAGTTGTGGCACACGGGCTTAGTTGCTCCGTGGCATGTGGGATCTTCCTGAAGCAGAGATCGAACCCATGTCCCCTGCATTGACAGGCGAATTCTTATCCACTGTGACACCAGGGAAGTCCCTGGGAATATTTTTAATTACATAACTCATTGTTCCCTATACAATATCTCATTTGACAAAATTTCTCCTCTGTAAAACCTTGGCTTTCTTTAGGTCACTGCTTTGTTTCTCTCTCTTTTTTTAAAGAGCAATTTTAGATTCACAGAAAAATTGAGAGGAGTATACAGAGGTTCCCATGTACACTCTGTCGCCACACATACACAGCTTCCTCCATTTTCAATATTATTCACCACAGTGGTACATTTGTTACCAAAGATGAACCTACATTGACACATCATAATCACCCAAAAGTCCATAGTTTACTTGAGTTTCACTCTTAGAGTTGTATGTTCTTTTGGTTCGGACGAATGTATAATGACATATCCATCATTCTGCTATCATACAGAGTATTTTCACTGCTTTAAAAAATCCTCTGTGCTCTGCCTATTCATCCTTTCCCACCCTCTACCCTGACGACCACTAATCTTTTTATTGTCTCCATGTGTGTCATATGGTAAGAGAATGACATTATGGAAAAGGCAGAAGTATGGTAAGACTAGGTTTAGTTTTGTAAGAAACCACCAAACTGTCTTCCAAAGTGACTGTGCCATTTTGCATTCCCACCAGCAATGGATGAGAGTTCCCATTGCTCCACACACTCACCAGCATTTGTTGTTGTCATTGTTCTGGATTTTGGACATTCTAATAGGTGTGTAGTTTATCTCACTGTTGCCTTAATTTGCATTTCCCTGATGACATATAATGTGGAACACTTTTTTCGAATATTTATTTGCTATCTATATATCTTCTTCAGTGAGGCATTTGTTAAGGTCTTTAGCCCATTTTTTAATTGGGTCGTTTGTCTTGTCATTGTTGAGTTTTAAGCATTCTTTGTATAGTTTGAATAGCAGTCCTTTATAAGATGTGTCTTTTGCAAATATTTTCTTCCAGTCTGTGGCCTGTCTTTTCTATTTCTTGGCATTGCCTTTCCTTAAGCAGAAGTTTTTAATTTTAGAGAAGTCCAGCTTATCAATTATTTTTTTCATGTATTGTGTCTTTGATGTTATATCTAAAAAGGCATCACCATACCCTGGGTCATCTAGGTTTTCTTCTATGTTGTCTTCTAGGAGGTTTATAGTTTTTGCATTTTATAGTTGTCTATGATTCATTTTAAGTTAATTTTTGTGAAAGTTGTGAGGTCTGTGACTAGATTCTTTTTTTCTTTCTTTATCTTCTTGCATATTGATGTCCAGTTGTTTCAGCAGCACTTGTTGAAGAGGCTATCTTTGCTCCATTGTATTGCCTTTGCTTCTTTGTCAACGATCAGGTGACTGTATTTATGTGGGTCTGTTTCTGGGTTCTATTCTGTTCCACAGGTCTATTCTTTTACTGTAGCTTTATAGTAAGTCTTGAAGTCGAGTAGTATTAGTCCTTCCATTGTGCTCTTCTTCAATATTGTGTTGGCTATTCTCGGTCTTTTGCCTCTCCAAATAAACTTTAGAATCAGGTTGTCTATACGCATTTCTCTTTTCATGTGTGTAATTCAGCTCGGTCAACCTTTTCACCTTGGTTGCCTGGAAAAAATCAATGTAAGGTATATTTGCTTATTCACTGGAATTCTGTTCATCCTTATGGGTGGAATTTGATTTTCTTCTCTAAGTCTTGTTTTTCCCCTTTCACTTACTTTTATTCTCTGAGTCATAATGAAATAAATATAAACATGAATCACAGAGTCAACCCAACTTTAATAAGCCCATCATTTACCTTCCTCACAGTGAGGAAGGCCCCCGAGTCAATCAACTTGGGAGCTAAGGGTCTGATTCCTGTTCTGTCCTTCAACCGCACTTCATTCTTAGTTGTTCTCACTTAGGAAAGGAGTCGGTCTTCTTCACAAGATAAGAGGGAAAACAGACTGCTGGGTGATCAGCCTTTTCAAGTGGGGTGTTGCCTTACAGGCTCATATCGATGAAATCCTCAACAACCCTGATTTTCCCTGCATGAGCACTATTGTTGCATTGGAGAGAGTCCTCACATTCTGCTCCGTCTGCCTTTCTCTTGGTGTGCTCTTGAACCTGAGTTGGTCCTTCACTGATAACATGCAAATATGATCCAAAACCACACAGTAAGACATGCAGAACAGACAACTGCTTGAAATGCCTGTTTTGATATGGTCTCTATACTAAAGGACAAAGTTAATCTGCACAAATATCAAACACTGGTGACCTATTGGTAAACAAACAAACAAAAAAAGATTGGTTCACTTATTTTCCCAGTGAAAGCCTGAGTGCCTCTACTCAGTGTCAACTTTCTTGTATATTTCCTCAAATTCCTAATGAGATAAAAGAACTACTAATCATAGCTAACATTTTGAGCACTTACTATGTGCCACATACTGTACTATGTACTTTATATTTATTTCACTAAATATTCTTAACAATTCAGTGAAGTGTCGGTATCATTAACTCATTTTCAGATGACAAAACTGATTGAAAAGAATATTAACATTTTTCCCTAAATTATAATCTAATAATTGAAAAGCAAGGATTTGAATCTAGGTAGACTCTAAACTCTTAAGTTTGTGTTCTTAATCACTTATTAAAATGGCCTCTAGCCCCAAACTATTCTTAACTACTTCAATATACTTCACATAGTCCTCAAAGAATCAAGACTATGCTCTAAAATCACTAGTATTGAAATCATATGCATGACCAACATTCATTAACGTTTTGCATGTTATTTATTCTCCGAAAACCTTTCCCTTGAAGGCTCATGTTCATCCTTCAAGGCTCCAAATTCCTTCCTCAGTGAAGCCTCCCTGACTTCCTCCAGGTAGTATCTGTTGCCCTGTCTTCTGTGCTTAGTAGCTTGTTCAAACCTTGTGATAGAACTTAACCCCATAATTACAAGACTTTCTTTAAGGCAGCTAGGCTGTTCTATTTCTTTGGTACCTGGTAAGTGCTAGATAGATTTTTCTAATATAAACACATTGAAATTCTTCAAGCCAAAAAAAAAAAAAAATCATCCTTCTGGGAAGGAATTCAGAGAGAAGAATAGATAGCGAATATACTTTTTGGAGCAAGAAAAAGAATAAATACATATAATTTATGTATAACTAAAACAGGTTAAATCTCAAAGAGATGGAAGAATACTGTTGAATTCAATATCTATTTCCTAACCTACAGCAACATACTTCCCACAAAATATCCCACAAAAGAGCAGAATTCTCCAGAATACCTTTCGGCTCTTCACAAGAACTGAGGAGCTGCACAGTACTCTCTTCATCTTCAAGGTCAGGCCCCAGGTTTGGAGGACTTCCTAGATCACATCAAACACCAACACTGACATCTGCTGGAAATGCACTCTGCCCATATTTCCTGCAGTTGATTAAAAAGAAAAAAAAAAAGTGCACAGAAACAAACTTATAAGAAACTACCTAAAAAAATACCCCTGAACCTAAACAAAAAACTAATTTACCAAGAAAATGTGAGCTTGAACAACCTGGGGTATTTCTTTTACTGAGACTATACTCTTGACAGAAAATTTTTGGAGTAACATGGCCATAGATTTATGACTCTGGATTACTAATTCTTATATACACATCCTTTAGCTTGGCCTCCAAAATGTATTTAATATTTTTTTAAAAAAGAAAAATAAGATGCATATCTCTGCAATTAACTTCTACCTCACTTTTCATAAATAGCATGGTTCGTGCTCTCTGGATCATAGAAAATACTAAATCATTTTGAGGCCTCAGTTTTCATGGATATGGAGAACATAGTTTTGGTGAATAGTTTGTTGCTATGGTTTATATCATTCTACCTGTTCTCCTAAGTTTTCTTTCTGCTGTCTCACTTGTGATAGTAATTAGGTATTTGGGAAACAGTCAAACTGAAGAAGAATATACTTTCCTCCATTTATTTATTTATAAATTTAAAGTTAATCAGATGTGAAGTATTTCTTTCTACACTTATTTTTCCTATTTATTGAAACATTTTGGTAAGAGAAAAAATTCTGCAACTCAAAAAAATTATTTTGTTTTATTTTTCAGGAAAAAAATTCCAAAAACCTGTATGTTTAAAATTGGTTTCCTATAAAAATTAAATCCTAGCTTTCTAGCAGAATCTTCCATGTTAAAAGATGTTCATGTTTTCTTCTAAATTTACCTCCTAAGTTCCTTTCTGGGGAATTAAGGTACTTATTTTGTCCCTTTTTTGCTTTTCAGCTTTTTATCTCTATTGTAAAATATGATGAATATACAGAAAAAGCATATAAAACACAAGGGTACAGCTTAATGCCTTATAATAAAATGAGCACTCACGTAACTCTCACTCAGCTCAGGAAATAAAACATGAGCAACACGTTTACAAAAACCCTAGCTGCCCCTTCTCAGTTACAATCCACACCCTTGCTTTTCTTTACATTTTAACTCCTAAATATACATCTCTAAACACTACAGTGTTGCTGGGATTTTAATTTTGTGTAAATGGGATCAGAGTGCATGTTGGCTTTTATGTTGGCTTCATTCAGTCAACATTCTATGAGTTTTATCCATGTTGTTGCACGTAGCTGTGATTTGTTTATCTTTACTGCTCAATGTTACTCCATTTTACTAATATATCACCAATTGCTCATCCCATCTGTTGTTGGCAGATATTTGGGTCATTTCTGATTTGAGGCTGTTTCTGATTCTAATGCTTCTAAAAGCATTCCTATGTCTTGTGATGCATTTACAGACATTTCTGTTCGATATAAACCTAAGAGTGGATTTGCTGGATCATAGGGTATATGGGTCTTCAACTTCCATACGTAACCAAATCTTTTATTAAAGTGGTTGTACTGATGTGTATTCTACCCAGCAGTATATGAGTGTTTCATTTACTTCACGTCCTTGCCAACACCTGATATGGTCAGACTTTCTCATTTTAGCCATTGGGGAGGGTTTGTAGTAGTATCTCATTTTGTTTTTAACTTGCATTCAATATCCTTTTTTTTATAAATTACCTACATAAGTCCATTGCTCATTTTCCTAATGGAAATTCCTTTTTTCTTAGAAATTTCTAGAAGTGTCTGAACAACCTGGCAGCCTTGCAGCCGAAGTTGGACCACTGTGCAGTCCTGTGCACCTGCAGCTTCCTGCTCCAGCACCTGCCAGGCGACATCAAGGCACTCTTCTGCAAGCCCAGCAAGGTGAGTACAGCAAGGCCATCCTCTTCCTGAGGGCAGCCCTGAAGCTGGAATCTTCCAACAAGACCATCCACACCAAGCTCTCAAAGCTAGTGAGGAAGCACACCAACCAGCAGAGCACAGAGACCACCCTATACCCAGAAATGCTGGGCAACCCCACACAGCTGACTACCAAGTATCCTGCCAAGGGGGCCTGGTCCATCCCATGGAAGAGGCTTTTTGGGGAGAATGCTGTTGCCCTTGGGGGCATGGCTCTCTCTGTGGTCTTCGCTGCCAGGGACTGACTGCCCAGGTGGCTGCCACCTGCCACCGCCTCCTTGCACTGTGGACCCCACCCCATGCTCCCTAACTCTCCCAGGCTCCCTATCCACTGCTCTCTCTGACCTGACTCCCTCCTCCGGTTTGGAGGCAGTAAAGTTTGGGGATCCCCTGGTCCAGAGCGCAGAAGGGACTGAGACCCTATAGGAGGAAAGTGAAGCAGAGCAGAACCTCACGTCCAGCTTGGAGGGAAGGGACCCTCAATCCTCCAGACACAATTCCCACCCCGACCCCATCCACCTGGGCATCTGTTTTCTAGAAGGCCCTAAGCATTCATTATCTTAATTCTCACCATCGTGATGTCTCATCACCAATAGCTGGTTTTCCTGTTGCTAGTTTTGCCTTCTCAAATCTTCTGTCAGTGGCAACCAGAATGCTCCATCGGTCCATCACTGCACTCTGAAAGTAGAAACACTTTACTGAGGTTGCTGTGACCCCATTCCGGCCTCTCTCTCCAGCTTTCCCATCGTCTCTGCTCGCATTTCATGTGATAATGACTTCAGGTTTGTTGAAGCCTTTCGACTCATGCCTCGTCTTATCTCCTCTGTGCCTTAGCTAAGGTGGCCTTTTCTGCCTGGGATGTTCTTCCGGCCTCTTTGCCTAGATGCAATGGCTCATCTCTTGGCACCTCCCCGAGAGAACTTCCCAGAACACCCAAGCTAGATTTTGTGCCTGATGCCACCAATCGCCCTATGCCTTAAATGTTCCTAGGTCTTATGTTACTGCCTTTGTACCTTTCTCCCCAACTGAACAGTCCTCCATCAGGGCGGGAATAGTGCCTCACTCGTTTGTCTCCATGTGCTCAGTGCGAACACATGCTTAACCTAGAGGAATCATCGGGGAAATATTTGGTTTTTTAATTGAAAATGTTGAACCCTTGTATTTTGTTACTTTACCATCTTGAGAAACACTTAAAGTACGAAATAATTGATTCATTTGTGCAAGTGTTTTGCAATCATTAGAGGACACGTTATTTATAATTCGGGGATTGACACAGGTAAAGCTGTGGCTGCCCAGAGTTTTCATCATTTTAGGATTATGGGAACTTCCAACAGAGGGTGAGCCAGAGAAGGAAAATAAGATTAAATCAAAACCAATCCATTTTCTAAGATAAGAACATTAGAGAAATAAAGAAGAATAAATAAATTGTTGAGACTAATGACTGAATTGATGTTTGAATTTTGTGGAGAGCTAGTTTACTCTTTCACCCCTTCATATTTGAAATAAGACAGAATCAAGCCTGCCTTTCAGAGTTTTGGAAAAATGCAAAGAGTTAAGCATTTAAATAATTTCTCTTACATGTATTTTAAAATATTATAACGTTTACCCACGCATGTGGTGGGTATGCACTTGATATTGGCAAATCAGAGAATTAAAGAGATATCCATCCACATTTATGCCAACACATCAGTCGATTCAAGTTAAAGGAACAGTATCATTTGCTGGGGCCAAAACGTAGGGGATCGCATTTTGGACTCAACAAACTGAAGGTTTGGGTATTGTGCAATTACAGAAGGCAAATAGTAGTATTCTTCTGTATCTCACGAGCATGATAGAGCTTGTAGAGAGGGGCACTTTTTAGAAAGTGGGAAAACCGTAAAATTGGGGAAGTTAGTGTTCCATAGACTCATCTTCTGGGCTCCTTCCCTACCATTGCTCCTTAGAGATCAGTGACCTTGCCCTCTCCTTTCCCATAGCAGTCTGCATAGTCCTCTAGTTTATCAATCATCAGTCTGAACTGCAGCGTTCTGTTGGCACAAATATCCTGCCAACTCTTCTTTGGGGTCTTTGAGCATGGAGACTGATTCAGATTAATTGTATTGTCCTCAGTGACTATCACAGAACAGGACACAGATTAGCATTCTCTAAATTCTTACCAAAGAAAGAACAGGGGAAAAAAAGATGAAGAAAGGACGTGAGAGAGAGAGGAAAGAAAGAAAGTAACAGGAATTTAAGTCATTTTTCCCACAAAGTCTCTTAAAGTATTTAAATCATCATTAACTATGGAATGAAAATTTTTATCTCTTATTCAGGGGTTGGTAATTAAAAGTGAAAAGGTGGGAAAATTGTAGGGGAATGAAGCGGCTTCCCAGACCCTCTTAAGTCACATCAGATGAAATAATTGTTCACTACACCTTTTCATAAGGAGGGTTCTGCTGGGAGCTGAGAGCAACAAAAATAGTGATCGGAGTTCAGTGCCTTGTGAAATAATGTAGAGGGAAGAGGGAGGAAGAAAAAGAGCCCCTTTTATCTTTAAAACAAGATAAATATATTAAAGAGTATTCAGGCTGGAGGTGTATATTCTGTACAAATCAATTTCCACTGCAATTCTTATAACTTGTTCACAAGCAAATGGCTTATGTTCCTCCTATGTGCCCCTGTTGTTGCTAATTAGCACAGGTTTGAGATGCCTGGGAAAAGAAACAAATACATAAATAAAAACCGTTCTGCGGATGATAGGGAAAGGCATCTGCGTGCAAGGCAACAGACTCTCAGTTAGAAATCTTTTAAAGGGTGTACAAAGACTATAAATGTATGTTCTCTCTTTCACCAAGATCCCTTATGAGAATATGCTCATAAACTATCCCACCCTACCAGAATATTACTTCCTACAGTCTCCTCTCCATAGGTAATGAGTTAGGTAATCACATTTTTGTATTCAAGGAGGGAGGAAAGCTTTAATTAAACACATTCTAAATTACTCTCTTTAGTGGAACAGTTCAAGGAGTTTAGAGTGGGCTGTGGGCTGGGAAATACCAGGTCATTTCTCCAGACAATTTTTCAAACAATGGAAGACACTGAAATGCCATCAATCTTTCTAGATACTCAGTGGTTGCATTGTTTTCATGACCTGAAAAGCAGAGTTAGTTAGAATGTTCCTGATCTGCATTTTCAGTGAGGATAGGAGATACATTTAATTAAAATTCAAGTAAACAAACCTTCAACCAGCACCTCCTAAATACAAAACTAGTGCTAGGCACTGAGTGCCACACACAGATGAGTAAGACTGGCTAATCCTGGTGAGAAAATGCCTTTCTTTGGGCAGATTCCAAGTTGTGATAGTCTTCCTGTAATATCAGGAAGAGTAAGTACTGAAGTGGAGGTAAAAGCAATCAGCCCTGAGAAAGTAAAGCAAGAAATAATTAATGTGTCTTTCATGTTGTCAGAAAGGAAGAGAAGAATGCTTCTAAAGGAAGTGGCATTTAATTAAGCGGAAAGGATGAGTCAGCATTCAATAGGAGAGATGGCTGGAAAGGATATATGCCTCCAAGGTAAGAGGATGCTGCCTTACTCCATTCAGGTCTCTGCTGCAATGTCACCTCCTTGGAGAGTACTTTGCCCCCATCTCCCAGCTTAATATACTTACCTTGCTAGCAAATCTTCCTAAGGTATGTTCCGCACACTTACTTGTCTTTTCCACTAAATTATAATAAATATATATGAAACAATTTTGATGATTTAGAGTGTTCTGAGGGCAGGGAAGGTGAGGAAAACACCTAAATAAATTGATTGATTGGTTTAAAATAGAAATTTGTGCCATAAATAAAATGTAAATAGCGAATGATATAATCACCCAGAAACTAGTTATAATCTTGGAGAATTAAGACCAAAGATTATACAAGATTATACTAAGAGTCTTCCCTAAAATAACATACATATTTCACTGATTCAGCAAGATATTTTATACAATTTTCAACTAACAGTGATAGATAAGTGCATGTTTTAGATAACACATTTTAATACTCTGAATTTGGCAAACCAACTCAAATGGGTGTCTGCTCTAAGAAACAATTTAAATGAATTTATCGTAAACAGTAAAGGAAAAAATATGAAGCAATTTAAATGAAAAGCAATAAATGTTTACTAAAACGCTTAGAAAATTTGAAAACCCAGAAAATTTAAAAATAATACTCCTATAATCCTACCGCTAAAGTTACTTTCCTATGTGACCAAATCATTTTTGAAAAAATCCTTTTTAAATACAAAACACTCCCTAATACTTTACTTAGTCATTTCCTAAGTACGGACACAAAGACTGCTCTTGGTTTTTAATATTATGAAAAAATGCTACAGTGAACATACTTACTCATAATTATTTTTTCAATACTCAGATTACTTTTTTTTTAACATCTTTATTGGGGTATAATTGCTTTACAAGGTGTGTTAGTTTCTGCTTTATAACAAAGTGAATCAGTTATACATATGTTCCCATATCTCTTCCCTCTTGCGTCTCCCTCCCTCCAACCCTCTCTATCCCACCCCTCCAGGCAGTCGCAAAGCACAGAGCTGATATCCCTGTGCTATGCAGCTGCTTCCCACTAGCTATCTACCTTACGTTTGGTAGTGTGTATATGTCCATGCCTCTCTCTCGCTTTGTCACAGCTCACCCTTCCCCCTCCCCATATCCTCAAGTCTGTTCTCCAGTAGGTCTGTGTCTTTATTCCTGTCTTACCCCTAGGTTCTTCATGACATTTTATTCCCTTAAATTCCATATATATAGCATACGGTATTTGTCTTTCTCTTTCTGACTTACTCCACTCTGTATGACAGACTCTAGGTCTATCCACCTCATTACAAATAGCTCAATTTCGTTTCTTTTTATGGCTGAGTAATATTCCATTGTATATATGTGCCACATCTTCTTTATACATTCGTCCGATGATGGGCACTTAGGTTGTTTCCATCTCCGGGCTATTGTAAATAGAGCTGCAATGAACATTTTGGTACATGACTCTTTTTGAATTATGGTTTTCTCAGGGTATATGCCCAGTAGTGAGATTGCTGGGTCATATGGTAGTTCTATTTGTAGTTTTTTAAGGAACCTCCATACGGTTCTCTATAGTGGCTGTACCAATTCACATTCCCACCAGCAGTGCAGGAGTGTTCCCTTTTCTCCACACCCTCTCCAGCATTTATTGTTTCTAGATTTTTTGATGATGGCCATTCTGACTGGTGTGAGATGATATCTCATTGTAGTTTTGATTTGCATTTCCCTAATGATTAATGATGTTGAGCATTCTTTCAGGTGTTTGTTGGCAGTCTGTATATCTTCTTTGGAGAAATGTCTCTTTAGGTCTTCTGCCCATTTTTGGATTGGGTTGTTTGTTTTTTTGTTATTGAGCTGCATGAGCTGCTTGTAAATTATGGAAATTAATCCTTTGTCAGTTGCTTCATTTGCAAATATTTTCTCCCATTCAGAGGGTTGTCTTTTGGTCTTGTTTATGGTTTCCTTGGCTGTGCAAAAGCTTTGAAGTTTCATTAGGTCCCATTTGTTTATTTTTGTTTTTATTTCCATTTCTCTAGGAGGTGGGTCAAAAAGAATCTTGCTGTGATTTATGTCATAGAGTGTTCTGCCTATGTTTTCCTCTAAGAGTTCGATAGTTTCTGGCCTTACATTTAGGTCTTTAATCCATTTTGAGCTTATTTTTGTGTATGGTGTTAGGGAGTGATCTAATCTCATACTTTTACATGTACTTGTCCAGTTTTCCCAGCACCACTTATTGAAGAGGCTGTCCCTTCTCCACTGTACATTCCTGCCTCCTTTATCAAAGATAAGGTGACCATATGTGCATGGGTTTATCTCTGGGCTTCTATCCTGTTCCATTGATCTATATTTCTTTTTTTGTGCCAGTACCATACTGTCTTGATTACTGTAACTTTGTAGTATAGTCTGAAGTCAGGGAGCCTGATTATTCCAGCTCCGTTTTTCGTTCTCAAGATTGCTTTGGCTATTCGGGGTCTTTTGTGTTTCCATACAAATTGTGAAATTTTTTGTTCTAGTTCTGTGAAAAATGCCAGTGGTAGTTTGATAGGGATTGCATTGAATCTATAGATTGCTTTGGGTAATAGAGTCATTTTCACAATGTTGATTCTTGCAACCCACGAACATGGTATATCTCTCCATCTATTTGTATCATCTTTAATTTCTTTCATCAGTGTCTTATAATTTTCTGCATACAGGCCTTTTGTCTCCTTAGGTAGGTTTATTCCTAGATATTTTATTCTTTTTGTTGCAGTGGTAAATGGGAGTGTTTTCTTGATTTCACTTTCAGATTTTTTCATCATTAGTGTATAGGAATGCAAGAGATTTCTGTGCATTAATTTTGTATCCTGCTACTTGACCAAATTCATTGATTAGCTCTAGTAGTTTTCTGGTAGCATCTTTAGGATTCTCTATGTATAGTATCATGTCATCTGCAAACAGTGACAGCTTGACTTCTTCTTTTCCGATTTGGATTCCTTTTATTTCCTTTTCTTCTCTGATTGCTGTGGCTAAAACTTCCAAAACTATATTGAATAAGAGTGGTGAGAGTGGGCAACCTTGTCTTGTTCCTGATCTTAGTGGAAATGCTTTCACTTTTTAACCATTGAGGATGATGTTGGCTGTGGGTTTGTCATATATGGCCTTTATTATGTTGAGGAAAGGTCCCTCTATGCCTACTTTCTGCAGGGTTTTTATCATAAATGGGTGTTGAATTTTGTTGAAAGCTTTCTCTGCATCTATGGAGATGATCATATGGTTTTTCTCCTTCAATTTGTTAATATGGTTTATCACATTGATTGATTTGTGTATATTGAAGAATCCTTGCATTCCGGGAATAAACCCCACTTGATCATGGTGTATGATCCGTTTAATGTGCTGTTGGATTCTGTTTGCTAGTATTTTGTTGAGGATTATTGCATCTATGTTCATCAGTGATATTGGCCTGTAGTTTTCTTTCTTTGTGACATCCTTGTCTGGTTTTGGTATCAAGGTGATGGTGGCCTCATAGAATGAATTTGGGAGTGTTCCTCCCTCTTCTATATTTTGGAAGAGTTTGAGAAGGATAGGTGTTAGCTCTTCTCT
Organism: Phocoena phocoena; assembly: GCF_963924675.1. Lineage (NCBI taxonomy): Eukaryota > Metazoa > Chordata > Mammalia > Artiodactyla > Phocoenidae > Phocoena > Phocoena phocoena. The sequence continues at coordinate 33,828,490 of NC_089222.1, read as the reverse complement.
AAATGTTTGATAGAATTCGCCTGTGAAGCCATCTGGTCCTGGGCTTTTGTTTGTTGGAAGATTTTTAATCAGAGTTTCAATTTCAGTGCTTGTGATTGGTCTGTTCATATTTTCTATTTCTTCCTGATTCAGTCTTGGCAGGTTGTGCATTTCTAAGAATTTGTCCATTTCTTCCAGGTTGTGCATTTTATTGACATAGAGTTGCTTGTAGTAATCTCTCATGATCTTTTGTATTTCTGCATTGTCAGTTGTTACTTCTCCTTTTTCATTTCTAATTCTATTGATTTCAGTCTTCTCCCTTTTTTTCTTGATGAGTCTGGGTAATGGTTTATCAATTTTGTTTAACTTCTCAAAGAACCAGCTTTTAGTTTTATTGATCTTTGCTATCGTTTCCTTCATTTCTTTTTCATTTATTTCTGTTCTGATTTTTATGATTCCTTTCCTTCTGCTAACTTTGGGGGTTTTTTGTTCTTCTTTCTCTAATTGCTTTAGGTGCAAGGTTAGGCTTTTTATTCGAGATGTTTCCTGTTTTTTAAGGTGGGCTTATATTGCTATAAACTTCCCGCTTAGAACTGCTTTTGCTGCATCCCATAGGTTTTGGGTCGTCATGTCTCCATTGTCATTTGTTTCTAGGTATGTTTTTATTACCTCTTTGATTTCTTCAGTGATCACTTCGTTATTAAGTAGTGTATTGTTTAGCCTCCATGTGTTGGTTTTTTTTACAGATCTTTTCCTGTAATTGACATCTAGTCTCATAGCGTTGTGGTCGGAAAAGACACTTGATACAATTTCAATTTTCTTAAATTTACCAAGGCTTGATTTGTGACCCAAGATATGACCTATCCTGGAGAATGTTCCATGAGAACTTGAGAAAAATGTGTATTTTGTTGTTTTTGGAAGGAGTGTCTTATAAATATCAATTAAGTCCATCTTATTTAATGTATCATTTAAAGCTTGTGTTTCCTTATTTATTTTCATTTTGGATGATCTATCCATTGGTGAAAGTGGGGTGTTAAAGTCCCCTACTATGAAAGTGTTAGTGTGGATTTCCCCTTTTATGGCTGTTAGTATCTGCCTATGTATTGAGGTGCTCCTATGTTGGGTGCATAAATATTTACAATTGTTATATCTTCTTCTTGGATCGATCCCTTGATCCTTAGGTAGTGTCCTTCTTTGTCTCTCCTAATAGTCTTTATTTTAAAGTCTATTTTGTCTGATATGAGAATTGCTACTCCAGCTTTCTTTTTGTTTCCATTTGCATTGAATATCTTCTTCCATCCCCTTACTTTCAATCTGTATGTGTCTCTAGGTCTGAAGTGGGTCTCTTGTAGACAGCAAATATGTGGGTCTTGTTTTTGTATCCATTCAGCCAATCTGTGTCTTTTGGTGGGAGCATTTATTCCATTTACGTTTAAGGTAATTATCGATATGTATGTTCCTATTCCCATTTTCTAAATTGTTTTGGGTTCGTTATTATAGGTCTTTTCCTTCTCTTGTGTTTCTTGCCTAGAGAAGTTCCTTTAGCATTTATTGTACAGCTGGTTTGCTGGTGCTGAACTCTCTCAGCTTTTGCTTGTCTGTAAAGGTTTTAATTTCTCCATCAAGTCTGAATGAGATCCTTGCTGGGTAGAGTAATCTTGGTTGCAGGTTTTTCTCCTTCGTCACTTTCAGTATGTTCTGCCAGTCCCTTCTGGCTTGCAGAGTTTCTGCTGAGAGATCAGCTGTTAACCTTATTGGGATTCCCTTGTGTGTTGTTGGTTGTTTTTCCCTTGCTGCTTTTAATATGTGTTCTTTGTATTTAGTTTTTGACAGTTTGATTAATATGTGTCTTAGTGTATTTCTCCTTGGATTTATCCTGTATGGAACTCTGTGCTTCCTGGACTTGATTAACTATTTCCTTTCCCATATTAGGGAAGTTTTCAACTATAATCTCTTCAAATATATTCTCAGTCCCTTTCTTTTTCTCTTCTTCTTCTGGAACCCCTATAATTGGAATGTTGGTGCGTTTAATGTTGTCCCAGAGGTCTCTGAGACTGTCCTCAGTTCTTTTCATTCGTTTTTCTTTATTCTGCTCTGCAGTAGTTATTTCCACTATTTTATCTTCCGGGTCACTTATCCGTTCTTCTGCCTCAGTTATTCTGCTATTGATCCTTTCTGGAGTATTTTTCATTTCATTTATTGTGTTGTTCATCATTGTTTGTTTCATCTTTAGTTCTTCTAGGTCCTTGTTAAATGTTTCTTGCATTTTGTCTACTCTATTTCCAAGATTTTGGATCTTTTTTTTTTTTTTTTAATTATTGATTTATTTATTGGCTGTGTTCGGTCCTCATTGCTGCGTGTGGGCCCTCCCCAGCTGCGGAGAGTGGGTGCCACTCTTCGTTGCGGTGCATGGGCTTCTCAGACCGCAGTCTCAGTAGTTGTGGCACACGGGCCCAGCCGCTCCGCGGCATGTGGGATCCTCCGGGACCAGGGCTCAAACCCGTGTCCCCTGCATCGGCAGGCGGGTTCCCAACCACTGCGCCACCAGGGAAGTCCCTGGATCATCTTTACTATCATTACTCTGAATTCTTTTTCAGGTAGACTGCCTATTTCCTCTTTATTTGTTAGGTCTGGTGCATTTTTATCTTGCTCCTTCATCTGCTGTGTGTTTTTCTGTCTTCTCATTTTGCTTATCTTACTGTGTTTGGGGTCTCCTTTTTGCAGGCTGCAGGTTCGTAGTTCCCATTGTTTTTGGTGTCTGTCCCCAGTGGCTAAAGTTGGTTCAGTGGGCTGTGTAGGCTTCCTGGTGGAGGGGACTAGTGCCTGTATTCTGGTGGATGAGGCTGGATGTTTTCTTGCTGGTGGGCAGGTCCACGTCTGGTGGTGTGTTTTGGGGTGTCTGTGGACTTATTATGATTTTAGGCAGCCTCTCTGCTAATGGGTGGGGTTGTGTTCCTGTGTTGCTAGTTGTTTGGCATAGGGTGTCCAGCACTGTAGCTTGCTGGTCATTGAGTGAAATTGAGTGCTGGCATTGAGGTGGAGATCTCTGGGAGATTTTCGCCATTTGATACTATGTGGAGCTGGGAGGTCTCTTGTGGACCAGTGTCCTGAACTTGGCTCTCCCACCTCAGAGGCACAGCAGTGACTCCTGGCTGCAGCACCAAGAGCCTTTCATCCACACGGCTCAGAATAAAAGGGAGAAAAAGTAGAGAGAAAGAATTAGTAGAAGAAAGAAAGGAAGAAAGAAAGAAAGAAAGAAAGAAAAAAGGTAGGCCTGAAGGAAGGAAGAAAGAAGAAGGAAAGAAGGAAAGAAAGAGAGGGAGGGAGGGAGGGACGGTGTGAGGAAGGAAGGAAGGAGGGGAGGAAGGAAAAAAAGAAGGAAGATAAAGTAAAATAAAGTATAATAAAGTTATTAAATTAAAAAATAATTATTAAAAAAAAAACGTACGGATAGAACCCTAGGACAAATGGTGGAAGCAAAGCTATACAGACAAAATCTCACACAGAAGCATACATATACACACTCACAAAAAGAGGAAAAGGGAAAAATCATAAATCTTGCTCTCAAAGTCCACGTCCTCAATTTGGGATGATTCGTTGTCTATTCAGGTATTCCACAGATGCAGGGTACATCAAGTTGATAGTGGAGCTTTAATCCACTGCTTCTGAGGCTGCTGGGAGAGATTTCCCTTTCTCTTTGTTCTCACAGCTCCCAGGGGCTCAGCTTTGGATTTGGACCCGCCTCTGCGTGTAGTTCGCCGGAGGGTGTCTGTTCTTCACTCAGACAGGACGGGGTAAAAGTAGCCGCTGATTCGGGGGCTCTGGCTCACTCAGGCCGGGGGAGGGAGGGGCACGGAGTGCGGGGCGGGCCTATGGCGGCAGAGGCCGGCGTGACGTTGCACAGCCTGAGGCGCGCCGTGCGTTCTCCCGGGGAAGTTGTCCCTGGATCCCTGGACCCTGGCAGTGGCGGGCTGCACAGGCTCCGCAGAAGAGGGGTGTGGATAGTGACCTGTGCTTGCACACAGGCCCGTTGGTGACGGCAGCAGCAGCCTTAGCATCTCCCGCCCGTCTCTGGGGTTCGCGCTTTTAGCCGCGCTCGTCCCGTCTCTGGAGCTCTTTTAAGCAGCGTTCTCAATCCCCTCTCCTTGCGCACCAGGAAACAAGGAGGTAAGAAAAAGTCTCTTGCCTCTTCGGCAGCTCCAGACCTTTTCCCCGGACTCCCTCTCGGCTAGCCGTGGTGCACTAACCCCCTGCAGGCTGTGTTCACGCCGCCAACCCCAGTCCTCTCCCTGCGCTCCGGCCAAAGCCCGAGCCTCAGCTCGAAGCCCCGCCTGCCCCGGCAGGTGAGCAGGCAGGGTGGTGAGTGCCGGTCGGCACCGATCCTCTGTGTGGGAATCTCCCTGCTTTGCCCTCCGCACCCCTGTTGCTGTGCTCTCCTCCGCGGCTCCGAAGCTTCCCCCTCCGCCACCCGCTGTCTCCGCCTGCGAAGGGGCTTCCTAGTGTGTGGAAACCTTTCCTCCTTCACAGCTCCCTCCCAGAGGTGCAGGTCCCGTCCCTATTCTTTTGTCTCTGTTTATTCTTTTTTCTTTTGCCCTACCCAGGTACGTGGGGAGTTTCTTGCCTTTTGGGAGGTCTGAGGTCTTCTGCCAGCGTTCAGTAGGTGTTCTGTAGGAGTTGCTCCACGTGTAGATGTATTTCTGGTGTATCTGTGGGGAGGAAGGTGGTCTCTGTGTCTTACTCTTCTGCCATCTTCCCCTCCGCCCCTCAGATTACTTTTTAAGGATAAAATGAGTTGGATAATGAATAGAGTAGTCATAGTATTGTATTCGAGAAGAGAGGGCGGTTTTCATTTAACCTATTCTAATGTATGTTGTGGTTCAGTTAAGGGCTTGGAGCAGGAGTGGGAGGTAGGAAATACTAGATCCGTGTGTATGCAGTAGCCTATACGTCTTGTTTTAGTCATTGCCCTGTGAGGTTCTTGCCTTTCAACCTTGCATCTCAAGCCCAGCGTGGTGCCTGGCTAGATTCCTTTGTTTGTTTTTGAATTTTATTTTATTTACTTTTTTATACAGCAAGTTCTTATTAGTTATTCATTTTATATATATTAGTGTATATATGTCAATCCCAATCTCCCAATTCTGGCTAGCTTCTTATGTGTGTTTATGGAGCTGAGTCAGTGCTAATTTAAGCATCTAAACTAAACCTATGATGAAATATCATAAATATAGTAGTGCTACTCAAATGTAATTAGAAATATTTTGATAAATAGAATAAAAACACTTTAAATGTATTGTTTAATGACACAGTTTTCATGATCATTAAGTCTTGAGCATGACTTAAGTAAAGGGGGAATTCAAATAGTTGAGTTTAGGTACGTCTAAAGGGTCGCTTTCAGACTGACATGGTTAAGTATGGTCTGTGATCATATCGTGCTGGCTCGTGAATTTAAAATGTTCAGTGAGTCAGAAAGCACTTGATTCTAGTTTTGAAATGTTTGCTGTATTTGCAGCAATGAGCAGGACCTGTTGTGGTGGTAAATAACGGGAAGATAGAGTTTCACTTCTGAACAGGAAAGATAGAATTAGAGATGACACAAATAGAGTATGTCCATGACTGCTTTGAAAGGGATGTGTAACCTAGGAACTAGGATGAAAATTAAAGATTACGTGGAGTCACTTGAGAAATGGATAATGATAAAATAGCAGTCATAGTTACCATGTATTAATTTCTTGCTGTATGCCAGGCACTGTTCTAAGCATTTTATATACATTAACCCAGTAGTTGCCTCCATAGCAATTAAATCAGAATGTCTGGTGGAAGGGACCAAGCATCAATACTTTTTTAATGATGCCCCAGGTAATTCAGTCTGGAAACCGTTCAGCAACCCTGCAAGGTAAATATTCTCATTGCTCTTTCTATCTTACGAAGGTGGAAACTTGAGTCCCAGAGAGGTGATGTAGCTCCGCCAAGGTCAAAGAACTGAAAAATTGAGACATGAGTCCAGGTGGACTGATTGCAGAGCCCTTGATCTTAACCACATGCAGTGCCTCCCCCAGTGCTTTAATGCCATTTCTAATGAGTAGCTTTGATTTTTATGAGTTTAAGGAAGCTTCCAATGCATGTCTTAACAATAATCATTTCAGGAGGTTATACTCTTTTCCTGTGGTTTGACCAGCATCTGTGTTGTTGGTGGCCCTGGGTAGTACCCACCACTAACATGCACAAGGTTGTCAAAAGTGCCCTTCTCTCTGTCTCATTCCTTAACCCTCCAGATATTACTACTTATATTTATCTTCAGAGTCCACCTAGGCCCACATCTGGGAATTGGTTGCATTTGTGAAAGGAAGAGGCAGTGCCTCCCAGTGTCAAGGCAAAGCAGGGCAAGTGCTGACGTTCTTCCTGTTACTGAAGCCCCATTCACCGTGTCCAGATTTCGACTGTTAATTTGCTAGTTGTCCATTACAAAGGCTTCTTTTGTTCAGCCTCTGCTGCAGGCTTCTAGTTCCTCAGATGTCTTTCTGCTTTCATCCGAAACCTAAAGTCAAGCTCCTCAGATGTCCTTCTACTTTCATCCGAAACCTAAAGTCCTGTTATATTATGCGACTTCAGGGGTCTCTCACCATAAGACTTTAGTCAAGAGGCTTATAATACTCTCTTCTAGACTAGTGTACTGTGTGCCGTTCTAAATAGATTTTGGAGATCTGCTTGGCTAACTTTCTGGTTCTTTGGCACGGCATTGCTTTACATTTAAGTTCAAGCATGGACTTCTTCTGCAGACTGCTCACTGAGGCCCAGACCTTGAAAGGCACCACCACCACTATTTCTACACCCCTTGTGAACACGGTGTTCTCCTGTGAATGGATCCTGTCTGCATGGGTAATTTCGGTCACAGCTACCCTGGTCCAAGCAATTGCCTTTCAGCTATAGCTTGGGGGGTATATTTCATTATTTAATTCCCCTATAGCAACTGTATATCTAGTGTCAGAACAGATTTAATAAGCAAGGCATTTGGAGGTCTGAGGACTCATCCAGATGTGGAACACTTCTGTGGAAGTGTTCTATGCTTTTTTATTTCCTAGATGAATTCATGACCTCAGCACACGCAGTGGTTGCAATAGTTAAAATTTCCCTCCAGTGAAATTGTGCCCTTTGCAGTGGAATCATACAAGCCCACCCGAAGCTGCAGTTGAACGCAGCCACCAGGCTCTGCTAAATTCCAAGGGCAGGGATTCAACAGCCCAGGCTCCACCAAGAGGCACCTGTGACCGACAGCAGCAGTCAGAATTCACATGACAACCCAGTGGCTCCCCACCACCATGAACGAACCTTCAGGTTTATTCTTTACCTGTGAGAAATTCTGTCTTGTCATTATGAAACCCAATCAGGAAGAAAGAAACTGACTGCACTTGCTTCAGTACATTTTTTCTGAAAAACCTAAATAGGTCACTAATAGTAACAGATTTTGTCTGTGTTCTAATCTGCCACTGCTCTTTTCTCCTAAAATGGTACACTTAAGGGCAGGATATATTTTTTTCCCCAACATTTAATTAGCAAAAGAAAAATATCACATGAATAAAGAAAAAGCTCATACGACAAAAAAAGGAAGAGAACCGAGGGGGCTGCTTCCTAAGACAAAATAGGAAGAGAACCGAGGGGGCTGCTTCCTAAGACAAAATAGGAAGAGAACCGAGGGGGCTGCTTCCTAAGACAAAAAGGAGTAGCTCTGACCCCCTTGGTTGCCTCAACCCCCTGGTGGAGGACAGGTAAAGGGTAGGACAGGGCAGTTGAGGATGCCAGGTGTCCGGGGCAAGTGGCAGCTCTGAGGGAGTTTGGCTACAGGGCTTGGAGGAAGGAGAGTGCTCCAGCCCCGGGCCCCAGTCGGCCCCAGCACACATCTAGATTTTGCTCTTCGGGAGTTCAGAACACACAGGGCCCTTTGAAAACCTAGAGTCCAACTCATAAGAAATCTGGAGTTGTAAGCTGTGGCCTGGTGTGGCCTCACACAGCTACAGTCTGAGGGTAGCTTCAGATTTACTGTCCACCCCAAGTGCTGCATAGCTGGGACCAACCATAGCAAGGGCCGTATGCTGGAGGCTGGGCTGAGGCCAGCCATAGCACAAGGCCACTTTCTAGTCACTTCAGTGAGGTTCAGTGTTTTTGAAAGGTCAAGAAAAGTCAAAACAAATCCTTTAACATTTAATTCTCCAACTTCCGCATTTTGTATCCCTTCATATTAATACGTGGACTTTGAACATTAAAGTGGATATGTTCTAGACTGTAAAAAGTTTCCAAATCTTGATATGTTCTAGACTGTAAAAAGTTTCCAAATCTTGAACATTATAATTTTGCTCCAGAACATATAGACTGTCTCAAATAGTAAAGTGACTGCTTCAGACTCATCAGTGAGTGGAGTAAAAACAAGTAGAAAGGGCTTCCCTGGTGGCGCAGTGGTTGAGTCTGCCTGCCGATGCAGGGGACACGGGTTCGTGCCCCGGTCCGGGAAGATCCCACATGCCGCGGAGCGGCTGGGCCCGTGAGCCATGGCCGCTGAGCCTGCGCGTCCGGAGCCTGTGCTCCGCAACGGGAGAGGCCACAACAGTGAGAGGCCCGTGTACCACAAAAAAAAAAAAACAAGTAGAAAAATAGCAAAATCTCGTTGCTGACTGTCCCACAGGTTCACTCCCATGTTGAGTGACTATTTCCTGTATGAAGGTGCGCCTCAGTCAAATTTAGATTGTCACTGATCTTCAGGGTCATTCCAAGGTGTAAACTCCGTGAATGTCAAGGGTCTGTAGTGAAATAAGAAACCAGACTTCTAAGACAGGGTCCCATCCTGTGAGCTGAGGACCCCTAGTGGTCCCTGCAGTAATAACTCCTTCTGAACAATAAGCATTGTCTGGAGAATGAGTATCTCAAATGACTGTTTTTCAGATGCACGTATATGTTGTTGTGATTAACAAAAACGTTACAATTGCTATTTGTTACTGTATTTTTTCAGTTAAAAGTTACCCCAAAGTACTATCACTAATTGGAGAGGAGCCAGATGTTTTGATGTTACTCAAAAAGGCTGTGAACCCCTGCTTTAGATAATCTCCCCCCAGGGCAGCTACTCTGGGGTGCAGCACCTTGAATAGTTGAGTCCACTGAAAATAACAGAAGTGTTCCACAGAACTCAGCCAGTAACAGAATTGTATTAATCATAAGTAATGCAGTTATTTTTATTGCAGTAAGTTTTAGAAAACAAGCATTGACCTACAAAGGAGAATTTGTAGGCTCTGACCAAATAAATGTCAAGTGCCACAGTCACACAGAGTAGCACTAAATGATCAAATGAGCAAATGTCTTCACATTGGAACTCTGGCTTTCACTGACTATCCGAGAAAATTGCAAAATGCAAAGCCATGTGGGATACCAGGCTTCACTTCAACAGAATTTTTAATTCACCATTTAAAAAACTCACACACACACACGCACACACACACAATCAAGAGTCATGTCATGGCTTGGTTCAGCTGTGTGTGTGCATAAACCTTTATCCCTCTGAATCAAGTGTCATCATTATTGCATTTATTGAAATATTCTCTCAGATTGCCTGATATCCAGTGCCAGTCTCCTGGGGCAGTCAGGCAAATAAAATTTCATTTACAGAAAGAATTGATGAGAGAATTTCCTTTTTTCCCTTAGAATTTTCCCCTCCAGCATCTAAAATATATCAAACAGCACTTAAAGTGTCAGAGGAAAGGAGGACGAGATTTTTCAGAGAACACTGGGCAGTGGGCGGCAATACATCACGATTCAGATTCTCCCTCTTGGTCTGAGAGGCTAGTGGGGAAGATAGTCAGTGCCTTACTTGCCATCAGTTAACACCTTATATTGAATTTCTACATCATTATGTTCGTCAAGACAGACATGCATGGATGCTTGAAACGCACAAAAATAATTTACTCTTCAATCTCAGATACACAAATATACTTAAGAAAGAGAAGTTTTATTAGGGCAATTTCACTTTATTTTTCCATACAGCAAAGTCAACTACTGCAGTAATAATAAAATAAGCATAAAACAAATTGCAGCCCAAGACAAAATACATAATTTTAAGCAACTACAAGCAGAAAGTAAGTTGTGATTACATAATAGTAAAACCAAGCACATCTGTCCTTTCAGCAGATGAAAGCGTAGGGTTGCTGATAAGTGCAACACCATAACCAGCTGGAGTGAAGGCTGGATACACTAATTCATTAAACAAGTGCCCATTATCACATTTGCTTTTTTGAGTGCTTCTGAGTTGAAAATTAAAACCATGAAATTTGAACTGTGTTTTATCTTTTTCACCTGCTGAAAGAACAGGATCCTACAGCAATTAAAAAACAATCACGTAACAACTATAGCTACTGTGTGCTGTTTGGTTTGCCTGTTTATGGTTGAAATTTTGTGAAAGTCAATACTTGTTTTGAAGATTTTTTTCTTTTTTTTTTTTTTTGTGAACAATAAACCACTGAAATTGGCAGAAACTGATTTGAATAGTATATGTCCTTAGTATAGTTCTGTCTCTTTTTTGTTTTGTTGAAGTTTTAAACATGCAGTAGTTTTGAAAAATGTAAGGAATATTTGATCCATGATTTCACCTTAATGGTTGAAGTACCTGCTAGTTTTGGTAATGATCTTCAGGCAGATTTGGCCCAATGGAGTTTTTGTCAGTCATGAGATCTCGGAAGGATGGCCTATCTTTCCAGCTGAAAAAATCCTGGCAAACTACAAGCTGTCCACAAAAAGCAAAGCAACATGTTTGAAGGGGTATGGAGTGCTAACTCTGTGCCACTTTTGCAAGCAATTTTGCTCAGTCTGTCGTTGTATTAGCCTTAACAAAACTCCTTGTAATTATAGACGTTTTTATTCAAAATAAGATCTTACTATTATACAGGTTTCTCTCTTTTGACTATATACAGAAGTGCAAAAAGTCAACCTTCTCTCTAGACGTTCCAACATGCTAAAAACTGCAGCATAATCAACCCTCAGGAGTTTGCACACACGCTGTAATTCTCATTACGTAAACTTTGAGTATTTGGATTATCAACAAAAAGTCCCTTGTTCTATTTATTGATTACGCAGCTTATTTATAACAAGGCCTGATATTCAGGGATTTCAAAAATATTAAACAATACTTTAACATTTGAAATGGATACAGTAGAAAATAAATTTTATTCTAATATCTAGGATCTAGATCTTCTTATAATAACTAATTACAAACAAAATAAATCATCAAAATATTACTCAATTGTCTGCCAGGATTGTTGCGATAGCAACAACTTAACTTCTTACTTAGCAATGATTATATATTTATAAGATATCCATATAAAAGATCTTTGTTCTTTTAATGAAAACTAGACAAGAACTAACAATGACTGACATTCTTACACTTTAATATTAAATCAGTAAAATATAAATCATTTAGTTAACAATAATACGAATATTCATATGACACTACATGTAATTCAAAACTGAGTATGTTATGAAGGAAAAACTACTTTAATTTTTTTTTTGTATTTTGAAAAATTCATCGGTAAAATCTAATAAAACAAGAGTCTATAAACTGAAATGGTATTCAATTGTTAATAGAAAATGAAATCTAATAAATGTAGGAAATGAAAAACTACATTTTAACAAGAAAAATAAGTAATATTCTATAATGTAACTAACTACAATAACATATGGAGTCACCATTACTCTCTTAACACGATTGAAATTACATTGGTATGGGTTCCAACCCGTAATGTAATAATCTAAGGCTTTAATAGATGTACAGTACAATCAGTAAAATCAACACATCAGTCTTATATTAGAAAGCATCTCTCTCAAGCATAAAAACTTGCAGTAAACTTGGAAGTATGGAAAGTTCTAGAACTGAACTTTCACTTCTCCCATTCCATACTAGAACTACCAGTGACCTGGCCCCTACTTCAGCAATTTTTAGAACTGCTGAACAGAGCAAAAATATCCTTTACTAGCTGCAACATCCAAACCACAAAAAAGGAATTCCTTTGGATGAATCCATTCTTAAAAACTGAATGCACATCTATTTTTTTTTTTAATTTTGTAAAAGGCTTTCTAAGGCTATAAGCAGTAAATCTGAACAAAACAAAACAAATCACATATAAAATTCACCCATGTACTTAACCCACCCAGTGACTAGGTTAATTAAACATTTTCCCATTTTCATATTTTGGTTTATCATGCATCTGATGAGTGCTGCTTTCTTCTTTGTTTAGAGTCACTATTTTAAATGTGACTGTGATGAAGCATTTAAGCAAATGTGAAACCATTTTTGCAAAGCATTTAGAGTCTTCTGACTTTTGACAGAGCTATAAATAGAAGCAAAATAATTTCCTCCAACTTTTTTTTTGTTATCGTGTCTCAGAAATGGCATATCCCTTTTGAATAACATGTTATACAGTATAGTATGCATAAATATTACACTACAATGCATTAAAATAATTTTATATATATATATCTATTATATATATCTCCAGTATGTGTGAGTTTATCTGTATTGAGAGAGTTTGTATTGTGCTGTCTATTTTGTTACGGTAAAGTTAAATCGGCCATTTCTGAGACAGCTTTGGTTTCCAAAAAAAAAAAAGGAAAAAAAAAAAAAAGAATGGTGCCCTTTGACTGATTAGTACTAGCAAATAAGCAACAAAATGTGGCTCCGAAAACAATTAACACTGAAGAAATAATACTCTAATTTGATGTACAGTCTATGGCACTTCATGAGAATCCTTAACAACATGGTACTTAAAGCCATGATGTGCTTTAAAAGATACACAGTTGTGGTTTTGCTTGGCACATTCATCTCTGTCAGATCCCTCCCTCACCACATCTTAAAATCTACTACATTAAAAATATTACTCTTAAACAAAAATGACTGTGCATGCACGCTCTCATCTATAATGGCAATTTTAAATACAAGGTGCACCTTTGTTATTTGTAAACCTTGAAAGAAATAAACTTATTTTTAAAAAATTATATCTTGGTCTACAGACGTACCAATACATAATAGAATCATGGTTACACCATAGTCTGTCTTTTCAAGATGGCATGAATATATAGGAAACTAATTAGGTCTGCATATTTGAATGCATCACTCTGTGCTAGAAAAGAAAGACAATGTTGTTCTTTTAGACAGGAATATCACCTCAGCACAAATATCAATTAAATGTACAAAGTGTATAGGCAACAGTGTGCAGTGGATTTCCATGTTGTCTTGTCTTCTGGTTAACATGCAATATGCGGATGTCTTGTGGCTGAGGGGTTTTTGTGTGTGTTGCTTGACGGTATATACACTATGGCTAATGACCTCGTCCTTTACTCTAACCAAGCACACTGTCCTTTCCTCTTCAGCATGATCTGCAAGGGAAAAAGAGATAATCTTCATTAAAACAGCCAATATCTAACAGCAGTTTCCAACATGCATTCAACATGAAAACTGTATTTCTTGGTTTAAAGAGTGAACGCATGTATATTGTATCTTCATGTAAAAACACTTCACAAGTACCCAGGATCTAAATTTGTTTATCATTTCTTCGAGAATAAAATGACATGCACAGCTTAATAAAACTGTAGACTCTGAACAAATATCACCCAACACCAAGCTCAAAGTATAAAATACATTTGTAGAATCAAGGGGCATAATGTAGTAGAGCTCTTTTTACCACGGTCATTGTGGGGCAGAACTTACAACTCATTTTACTTCTAAAGGTTAATAGGTTTCAAGAGTAATGATTTGGCCCACGAAATTAAAATCCATGCAACAATCCTGTTAAACACAATGTGCTCTCTTCGGGTGCTTGATTAGCACAGTATGTGTTTGGAAAAAAATAAAAGAACGATACTCTACATGACTGTTTTGGATAAAGTTTGGATTTTTCCCACTAAAGGCAAGAAAATAAAAATTGTTCCGTATGCTCCTGACAAATTACGGTTGAACTGCTATTACAATGCACCTGTGAGCTTGGTTCCAGTTTTTACGTGAAATTCGTTCCCAGAGAATCTTTACGTATTAAAATGTGCTTTAGCACACAACCTAGAGAATGAAAGAAATCACACTTTTGCTGCACTCAAAAACCAGTTTAAATATTGTAACTCCTCATGAAAATGAGTCATCATTTGTTAAACAGAACATTAAAGAGCCTAAGTTTCAATACACACAAATCCACCGTTTTGCTAATTGATGAACTTACGGCCATTTGCTATCTCATTTTGTTTCAACCTGGATTATTGCGAAGAAATAGAACGTAGTTACAGATACACATATCAAACACACCCAACTGACTATAAAAGCTTGAAACAGTTTTTTTTTTTTAACGTGTCAAAAAGACAACTCTATTTCCAAACCTACATACTGCAAAGCGACGTGCTTATTCAAAATGTGGCTGTTGTTCAGAATAATAAACATCATCAGAACTGCATTGAGAGAGCTTATGAAACACAAAAATCAGTTTCAGTCATTTAATTCAGGATTGCAGCATGTCTCTGGTAGTACTTCTCAGATTGAGTCTATTTCTTTCTTAGACAGCTCTCAGATTTCATCTATACACTTCTCCTACATGGGTTCACCCTTTGACCAGCTGTTGCTATGCTCAAGGGCCTCTGAACTGCCCCATCTCCTGACTCAACACCTCTGTCCCTTCTTCTGTAAGGCCCTGACATCTCCCTTCACTCTGTAACAATCTTGATTGTCCAAATTCACTTAATTTCTGACTCTGTTAGGAAGAGCCGCTCCCTCCTCTTTGCTCCAAGAGAGATGTGTTCACACCTCTCTTATTTTAATGTAGAGTGCTGAAAGTTACATCATTATCTCATTATCTACTCATCTTTATTTCCCCGACCTGGTAATTAACACACAGTAGCACCAAAAAAATCATTTGTAAATATGTTAATGAACAGATAAATGAATGAAAGGAAGCAACAAAGAATGATCACCCATCTTATTTACGAGACTCAGTTTTAAGCATTAGGGCTCTTTCTAAATATAAAAATAGATACTAATACACTTCTGAGCATGTAGATAACTTGAACACATGCATACTGAATAAAACATATGCTCTATGGATGAAAAATGGTCATCTTTGCAAGTATCTAAGTCAATGTGTCTGAAAGTAAACCACAAGACTTTCAAATCATTTGAGAAACAACAACATCTTTAGAATTATATGATCCTCCAGGGTGACTATTCTGAAGTACCTAAAGTTTACCTGGATATATAGATGTGTGTGTGTGTATGTACACGTGCACATACGTCCGTGTGTGAATATATTTATTTAAAGCAGACTCTTCATATTCTAATGACCCTGTGTGTGGCGAAGCACGGGGTAAAGTGGGTACATGTTCTCATTTAGGATTTAGCAAAGCAATTTTTGAATAAAATAAATGCTGACCTACACCAGGGATCAGCAAACTACTGCCTGTGAGCCAAATCTGGCCTGCTGCCTGCTGTAAATAAAGTTTTATTGGGACACAGCACACCTTTTAGTTTACACATTGTCTCTGGCTGCTTTTGTGCGACAGTGGCAGAGTGGAGCAGCTGTAACACAAACCCTATGGCCCACACAGCCAAAAATATTTATCTCATCTTTCAAGAAAAAGTTTGCCAGCCTCTGATCTATGCCTTCTATTTAGTTTTAAGTTGCCTTTTTTCTTCACTATTGTGTTTATTTCTAATATGAAACAAAAACAAAATTAATATATCCTAACCTAAGTATTACACATATTTAAGTGACATCAACATATTTATTATGAATTCACATGATAAAATTCCTCATAACCCATCTAAGATAAAATTGTGAGCTCTATATAAATACTTTCTTTGAAATTTTGTAAAATTTTCTTAAGTGCATTACACAATTGTTATCTTAAAAAAAAAAAAAAAACTATCACGGATATACACTCTATATTACACAATGAACTTACTGTGTAGTGATGAAAATTCTACATCTGGGTAACATACTTGTGGCTAGTCAGATGTTCGGCAGATATTATGGGTATCTAGCAAATAAAAAATTATTTAATGAATGATCCATGCAAGCAAGCCAACAACCAAGAGATGAAAACATTTTAATATTAAATTTTTTAAGAAAAGTGAAATTCAGCTGTGAGGTGACAGTCCTTATCTGGTCAACATAACAGTAAGTTAATGTAAACTTAATGCCAAAGTAGCAACTCATTTTTAAAAATCTTTGTGTTAAATACTATTCTATAAATGTTATCAGTTTTTAGGAAGAGAAGTAAAACTATCAAAAATTCATGCAGAGCAGTAATTGAAAGAAGCCCTTTTTGTTGGCCTACACACACACACACCTGTGGTTTCAGTTATTCAGTAATCCAAAAAGTAAAGTAAGAAATGTCTTGCCTATTTTTGTGCAAGCAGTTTCTACATTTTCATTCAACTGATGGTGTCTAACTTTTTTTCCAAGTTAAAAGTACCAGGTAAGAATTATAAAGGAGTATTTCAAAAGAACTGGATAACGGTGTTAAATCTACTTCAGAACCTATTTCTGAATCCCAGTTGCACATTTTATTGTACTTTAAATGGGCAAGAGAATTACAAAACTTGAGAGAAAATACCATAAGGAAATACAATAAGGAATATAGAGGTGACTTGTTTCAATCATCCCAAAAGCCAAGATCTTCCAGTTTGTAGCCTGATTCTCCTCCAACCCAGAAGTATGACTGCTATCCTGGGAGATGGATGTATGACATCTATCCTATAGATGAAGACAATCAGAGGAATGAAGGCACGGCTTCTAACACTAGTGGATCCATTTCCCGGTGTGTAACCTTGAGCAAAGCACTTACTCTATGCTTAGGTTTCCTCATCTCTAAAATGGCCCGAATCCCATTTCGGCACGGTTGATGGGAGAATAGTAAAATCACATACATGAAGGCATTTTGTTGTTGTTTCGATTTAGTTGTCCTAGACCAACTCAACATATTACAGTCCACAGTCTGGAGTGTAAATTAATTATGTCTCTATTTTATTTCCATTTCTCAGATGATATCTTCACACAATTTTACAGCATTGGCAAATGGCACGAAAATGTGCTCCAAGCATAATGAAGCTTCTCATACCATTTTTCCTGCTGCTGCAGGACAGGATGTTGCACCCAACAGTGTAGAAGCATCAAGGATGGGGCTGTCGAAACATACCAAGGACCTTCAACACCAATCGATGCAGATGAAGGGCCAGCTATAAACTTCTGCATGCACGCAGGCTGCATTTTGTGGCATCAGCTATTTCCAGCATTGCTACTGTACTGTAGGCATATACATATGTATGTATATGTAGATATAATATATGTGTGTATATATATATATCCATTCCCTTTTCTTTCTTTTGGTCGTGAAACAGTATGAAGACCCAAGATTATGCATGAAATGGTCACAGCACAATGCGAAAAGTGAAGTGTCCCCTACGACCAAGGTGGCCAGGGCGTGTTGAAATTTGCTTTGCTGTACTTCTGCTTACACCAGCAATTCTATAGTCATCCATGGTACACACAAGAGAGTTCAACATCATTAATCTGCACCATAAACGGACTGCATTGAATCCATTAAGAAATTTCTACCATAGATTACTTACTAACATGCCACATATGCACAATCTAGCATTCTTGTAAATGAGTCTGATGTGTTAGCGTAAATCCAGGGCTATTTTGACAAGCTTCGTAAAAACTAACGATTCTTCGCCAAGAAATGTTTAAAGCTTGTCTGAAACTTTAAAATACATCCATTTTGGCATGCTGCTTGTGAAAGTTGTTTTTAATGGCTCTACTAATAGCTTACAGTTCTTCTTCAACAGTACACGGTGCACTACAGACCCAAGGGTGGCTACTCCTTACGGCAATAACTGCGAATTCGGACGGTACTTAATGGCTCTTCTTTTCCCAGAGGGGCAACATGTTGATTCCCATCTGATACTGGTTCTTCTGAGAACCATTTGGCTACATTTAACCTTGGTCTGGGGGTTATCTGAAATTTGATTTGCCTCTAGATTTTTTCATACGCTATTAACCCTACTGAACTTTACTTTCGTAACAAACATATCTATATATTCAAGCCAAAACCTACTTTACATAAATTTGACTTTGATTCAACCAGTACTTTCTAGAACATAATTTTAAATAGGAGCAGAAAACGCTGGTTGAATCCATGCAAATTTTAAAATGTAAGTATTTTAATAATCAATTTCTTTTGAACAATCACATCATAAAGTTTAAATTTCTGAAACAGATTCCTTCCACTTAAAAATATCCTGTGTATCTGTCACTCCATAAACTTGTATGGAACATAGAATGACTCAATTTGCCCTACTGGATGCCTTTTTTTTTTTCCTTCATAACCCTCCAACGTTTATGCTGAGTAGTTACAGAAGTAAGAGCACTTAGGAATTTTATTTTTTCCCTTAAATCACTGAGAATCAAAACTTGGACACAAATTTAACTTATTTTGAATACGCAATCTGCTTATTGAATAAAACTATATAACAAACTCTATTTACAAGAGTGGTCATTTGTGGCATAGATAACACATTTAAATATTTTGCTTTTTATGAAGAATTTGGGCAAGAACTAAGAACTTGTATGCATCAAATGCTTATAACAAAACCCTTAAAATCACCTGTATTTTAAAAATGGTTAAGTTTCAGGTGTGCCGCATTGTAGTTCAACACCTGTATACACTACCCTATATAATTTCGATTGGTCAAAACACCTGCGTGATGGATTGAGCCCAACTGAGAATTGCTTGTGTAAATATCATTTTAGTAGCTTTAGAAATGGAGCCGCGACAACTTTGGAGCACTTATAAATGGCATAAAAGCATTCTGCCGCTCATCAGAGAGAATGTGTAGGCCAACAAGAGGTATCTTTGAAACCCCATGCTCTTAAAGCACCCTCTACAGCCCTCACAGACACGCGACTCCCACGGACCTCAGCGGGAAATCCACGTGCGTCAGGGCTGTCGGACTGAGCCCTACGAGAGTTGGTTTTTAAGAAACAAAGCTGTAAATTAGCAAACCTGGTTGGCTGTGGCGGTTGCAGCGAAGGGAACACTTGTGGCAGATGTTGTTGCTGCGGACACAGTGGCTGGCGTAGCACCGTGCACCATGGGAACTTTCGGAGGGAAAATCATATAAGCAAACATACAGAAGAGTGTAGCAATATGGAAACCATGGCAACATGGAGGAGATAATTGGGCATGGTATTTATCACAGCAACAAGCCGTGTGACGGGGCATCATCACCAGTGAGTGACATGCAATCACAGCGCAAAGCAGGACAACATTCCAAGGAGAGAAGGGGAAGGGGGATGAAAGAGAAAAAAAAAGGGGAAAAAAAGCTTGTTACCATCAAATCAAGAAAATTGACACAAACAGGCTTAATTTGCTAAGTCAAAAACAAGAATTTTATATAGTGTTCATAGTCAGACATTCAAAATCTAAGTCAAAATACAGGTATTTACTTCATATATACAATTATCTGTTTGAATAAAAGTATGTTTTCTTATTTACTATTGTAAAAATATACAATATATTACTTTTATGAGATAGTTTTTTTTTTCTTACACACCAGAACTCATAGTCCAATCAAAATCCACTAAAGGTGACTAAAGGAAACTTGTGTGTAAAGAAAACATTTATGTGAGTCCATGTCAATTAAAAAGAAAATGGCATTTAATTGACAGGTGTTAGTAAAAAGGAAATGGACTTGCCCAATAGATATAAGTTAAACTTAGCAGTGGATTTTGAGGGGCTGTGAGGTGCACCATAGGTTTAAGATAATCAAGAAACAAAGCTGGCACCTACCAACACTTGTAGCGGGTGTCATGCACAATATTGAGCCTGCCCATCATGCATTGCAACAGGAAGGTGGATTTGAAAAGGGAAAAGAATTAAAACATCCCATCACACGTGTAATTAGGAAATTCATTTGAACAAAGAAGAAAAATTGTTATTATGGGAACAGTGGCATGTAACTGTCAGCACAATCAAATCATACAACAGCATAGTGATCAATTAGAACTAGTCTCAAGTGAAGAATAAAAGCCAGTTTAACTGTGTGCTGGTACACGTTGTTTCTCCTAATTGCTGCCTACAAATAAAAGTATTTTGAAAAAAACTGAAACCTGCTTAATTCTTTTAAAAATAATACTGCAATTTGTTTTGTTTTAATCTGGTTACTAGCCATCTGGTAGCTCTGCTATTTCTGACTTTAACCTAGGAACTGAGCACATGTTAAATCATTAGGGAAATTTATTATTAAGATGCTAAATAATTCAACGCACAAAACTGACTTAACGATGTAATGAAACCAAAACATTCATTTTCATTCCTTTGGTCTTATTTATTTCCCTGTTCACTATAGCGACAACAACACAGGCATGGAAGGGGTTGTGATCATTCATACAGGAATTTTATTGGGAGGAAACAGACTGGTTTTCACTGCTGGTTTAGACCCTCAGGACTTCTTGGAATAGCAAGTGTTCTACAAAATTTCACATCCAAAAAATGGTTGATTAGATTTCAGTAAAAACCCTGAATGGGAGATAATGAAGATATATACATTGCATATGGGGTGTTAGCACTGATGTTCACAATGGCTCCACCATGGCGTTAAAATAAATATTACGCATATAGTCCCTGTTCTCTTTGACATATAAACATTGAAAAATCTAACTTATTTTACCAAGTACAGGGCCCTTTCCCACATACTGAATTACTGTTCTTTCTATGAGATTAGTTTAGACTTCTAGGTTTTAAAATATCAAATGATTTTATGTTTCTATCTGAATCTTGGTGCGTCCTATTTAAATACTAGCAGCATCTGGGATGAACATTTGTTAGAAAAATATCTGCCAATTTCGTCTTGTCAGAGATGGCCCTATAAAACAAAGCTGCCATTGAGAAGCACAGATTACTTAACTGGCATCCTTGTAACAGCTGCAATTAGACTGTTATCACAATTAGACGGTGGGCACAATGATCAGTGATTAAACTAGGTAATGGAGCTAGGGAGGCATCCTCTCAGGTGGAGTACTATTACATTGCTAGGCATTATTTAAGACACTTGAAGATCTCTTGTCATTTGCTACCACTACTGAGTCAAAGACTTGTGAAAGACAACAAAAACAAACCAGTAATAACAAAGACGGTAATTTGAGACAGTAGAGCAAGCAAAATTTAATACTCTAGATCTTATGAAATCATTATCCCATAATAGTGGGGTGGGAAGACTGAGAAAGAGAGGATGAAAAGATGAATGAAAAAGAATAATGTGCAATTTGATAAACAGTCGTTTTAAAGACTGTACAGGTTATAGGTTTTAAATGTATCGTTTATTATTATGCTGCAATTTGCCTGTATTTCATCCCATGCATAATTGAGGCTGCACACGCTGAAAATGAGTTAAATTTACCCTATCTCTCTAAAACTCTAAAGCATTTATGATTTGCATTTCAGTTTGAGTTATCTTCCTCATTAACATTATAACCAATGCACACAGTTTTGAGAGGGATTTGCAGCAAATAAACATAAGGCAGCAATGAAAATACTAGCCAGGGTGCAATAACTCACGAATATGAAGACATAATGCTGTAGGACCCACTTACCAAAAACAAAAAATCACTTTTGAAATGACCGTAATATCCATCTTTACATCAGATGGGTTGATTTATTAATAATGATTGTACAAGTAGCCAATTAAAAAGTTTTTCTTCAGTTTTCAGCACAAGGCAACATTTAAGTGAATGTATTTGTCAATTTCGAATTTCCCCTACAAAGGTATTTGCAGAGCAGAATGGCGTGTTTCTGAGGAATGCAATACTTTAATTACATGATATTCATATTAAAATTTTAAATTGATCTGTATGAAGGTGCAGAAAAAATTACTAGGAAGGTAAGTTACAAATGAGACGTATGTGTAGGTAAAATCAGTTCAAGGAGAAAGGAAGGAAGTAGAGAGAAAAAGAATTATAATGGAGATTTGGTTGGACGTTTGAATTTAGATACGGTAATTCAAGCCTATTTAGGTAGATTATGATAGAAGTATAAAGCTGATTTAAAGTCTTTTCAAAATAATTTATATCATTTCAAACTAAAAGTTCACAATCAGTTGAATTATTCTCAAAATTGATATCTAAAGAAGCAACAGCTTCACAGAATTTATTTCTGTTTCTATTCAATCAATTTAATTCTATTTTATTGCACTACTGAGTTGGGAAATAATAAATAAAACTCAGTGCTTACTACATTCCAGGCTTTATTCTAGACTCTTAGACTTGTCTATAAAAGTGCTTTAAGAAAATGTTTTTATCAAATATGTTTAGAACTCACTTAAACACAACTCTGAAATAATTACTACTATTATCCCCATTTTATAGATGAAAAAAATGAAAGTATAGGGAAATTATATCTTGTGGTACAGCTGTATTTAAACTTCCAAACCAGATTTGTAATCACCATGCTAAGTTTCAAGTAAACCACCTGCATTAATTTCATTAAGTATAATGAAAGTGATAAGCTGGAAATCTTTGTTTTCTATTCTTTCTGTTAAAACAACCGCATCCCTCTGCAACTCCCCTCTCACTCCAGCCCCTCAGGAAAGTTTCTTGGCCTTTTGTTTCCTTATTTCTGGTAGTGTTGCCACGCATGGCGAAGCTGAAGCCGTTTACAGCAAACTTACTTTTAGGTCTTCTGAAATCATAAACCTAAACTGACTGAGGGCAATATGCTAGGAGGAGAGAAGAGAGGTGTGCTTCTGAGGATCGCATGTAGGCAAAAACTGTGAAGGAGAGCAGAGAGAAAAGTTCCTCCAGACCCTGGAGAGGAGGCGGGCAGTGTGCAGGGTCCCTGGGTAGTTAGGCATGTGGCGTGTTCTTTCACAGCAGCCCTGCAGGCAGCAGGCTTTCCAAGGAATGGGCTGCTAAGGGAGGGAGGCTAAGGGGCTCAGGCAAGGATGCTTGTACCCAAGGCAGGCATAGAAGCCCTGGAGTACCTGCCTTCAAGAGATCTTGTGGGCTTCCCTGGTGGCGCAGTGGTTGAGAGTCCGCCTGCCGATGCAGGGGACACGGGTTCGTGCCCCGGTCAGGGAAGATCCCACATGCCGCGGAGCGGCTGCGCCCGTGAGCCATGGCCGCTGAGCCTGCGCGTCCGGAGCCTGTGCTCCGCAACGGGAGAGGCCACAGCAGTGAGAGGCCCGCGTACCGGGAAAAAAAAAAAAAAAAAAAAAAAAAAAGAGATCTTGTAAACATGGACACTGAGGACATCAGCAGTGACCAGTGCTGACTGAGGAATGGAGAATGGGTAGGCTGTCTGAGACTATTGGACTGCACAGGACCTCTATTTGAGTAGAGACAGAAAGAAGAGGAGATGTGAGGATGGGGTTCTGGAATCCCAGTGACGCCACCTGATATTTCTATCCAACACAGTGAAATTGGAGTTTAGAATTGGACTTAATTTCAGTTCAGGAAAATAAATCTGATGTAAATAAAAGTGTTATTTCTTACTCTAATTTCAGGGGTGAAATTTACAACTACAACATAAGTAGACCCTAGGTTATGCATAATCTGTATAAATAGTGAATTTAGTTTTAAAGGGTGAAGGTTAAAAAAAAAAAGGACTATATATCTAAAAAAAAAAAAAAACCACCAAAGCTTCAATGTGAACTTAATCCAAATTACTTGTATTTATCTTTAAGTGAGATGGACGGTGTGAAAACAAAAGGCCAGAAAACTTTCTTGGGGTGGGTGGGAGGGAGATGCAGTGGGATGGGGTTGATTGAATGAATGGAAAGATGGATGAATGGACGAATGGATAAGTAGACGGATAGGTGGATGGAAAACAGGGAAGGAACAGAAGAAAGAGAGGAAGGGAAGGAGGTAGGGTGAGAGAGAAGAATAGATAGATGGTTAGAAGGATGGATGGATAAATGGATAGATGAATGCATACATGGATGGATGATGGATAGATGGGTATAGGCCACGTAAGTCCCAGTTTGTTCTTAAAAGTTATGGTATATACTAATTTTTCTTAGCTAGCTAGCTGGTTTGCCACTGAACCCTGATCTTTTGCTAGCAACTTACTCTGTATACAGAGTTACCTGCTCTAAAGATTTAGCCAACCATGCTTCATTGTAACTTCAATGAAATAGACCTGTATGTCCCTGAAGTTATGATTGAGGCAACAGACTACAGAGCTCTAAAACTCTAAACTGCAAAAAATAAATGACTTCCTTTTTCTAATCAGTTCCAATGAAGTCTTCAGAATATAACTTCCAAATTATAATACTGTGGTTAGATAGGATGCTCTGATCATATAATTCTTCTATATGTCTGCAGAATAACCTAGACTTTGGAAAATGACCTTTTTCTCCCAGGTGTTATACATAAGATGACATATGAATTTGTGGTAGGATGGATTTTCTGTAGTTCTCAAAGTATATGTAAAAACTTAAATTAGTTGAAAATATTTCAAAATTGAGAGATTTCACATATGAACATCCAAATGTTCAGAATATCTGGAAAAAAAATCATAAGATCTGGCAACACTGGACACCAGGGCCACTGCATTAGGTTGTACAAGTTTGTATACAACCAACCCTGGGAGGAACAGACACAACCACCCCTTGTTCACGAAGACTCTGATGTATATGGAACCACAAAGGGTAGTGTGCAATGCACCATACCCACTAGGCAGACAATCCTCTAAGGCAGCAAAGGGCTAAGTCTGAACATTGACCGACCCCTTTAGACTGGGTCTGTGCTCTCCAGTGCCTCCCAGACCCCACAGCTCCTACTTTATTTCTTGCTCACTTATTCACGTTTCCTGCCTGGCCCTTAAGGCATTTGGGTTTTATATTCTCCGCCTTAGATTTCTTTCCTTTCTGGTTGTCTGATAAAGTGGTTTGGCAGAAGTATAAATGGGCTATCCGTTTTAACTTTTTAATGCCATACTGGCACGCAGGTACATATGACAACGAAAATTTTATTTTTGGCTGTGCAATGCGTGGCATGCAGGATCTTAGTTCCCTGACTAGGGATCGAACCTGTGCCCCCTGCAGTGGAAGCGTGGAGTACAAACCACTGGACCGCCAGGGAAAGTCCCGACAATGAA
Organism: Phocoena phocoena; assembly: GCF_963924675.1. Lineage (NCBI taxonomy): Eukaryota > Metazoa > Chordata > Mammalia > Artiodactyla > Phocoenidae > Phocoena > Phocoena phocoena. The sequence goes on along the minus strand of NC_089222.1, from coordinate 33,803,350 downwards.
AATATTTTTAAGGAATGATGGAGGCAGTACTTACTTCTGATTATGTGACTAATAAAGGTTAACCTGAAGCTTAAGCTCTTTAAAAGTGGGTTACAAATAACTCTTACTTGATATTACTATTGCAATAATTTCATAGCATGTTGACTACAAATATCAAGAACAGAGTATTTCTGATGCAAATTCATCATAAAAATGCAAATGCATCTTAAAAATTTCAGCATATTTCAATATATTGTGACACACTTTATTTAAATTAACAATGCTTAGTTTCTAGCACAGAGAGATTAAGTATGATTCTGACTTATGGAGGTATTTATTGTTTTTCTCTGACTTGACCTTACCTATCATCTTTTGCTCTATCCTATCCACAGACTAAAAACCATTCCAGGGAGACACTATTGTCATAAGTCAGAGTCACGCATATCATGCAATTAATGATTATACTTATTTAGAAAAATCTTCAGTCATTTGAATGTTTTTGGAGAAACTGATGCAAAACCCATTTGATAAAACAGATTATTTTAGGTTTCTTTAAGTAATTTATGGAAGAGGTTAGATTTGTTTTTATTTTTAGATTTTTAAATAGGGAAACTGTCATTTCTAGTAGTAATGTTTTATTCAATGAAATAAACTGACAAAAATAATTTTTAATTTCTTCAAAGAGATTATGGCAGTTACCTACTTGAAACTTGGTTTGAATCCCTTGAAACTTTGTCTACTGATCTGACTATAGAAAAATTGATAGATTATCTGTTGGAGACAGCATAAATCCAGGGGCATGGTAATTTATACGAAAGTAGAAAGATCCATTTCTGGAAATCTCTGAAAAACTGTATACGTTGAGAAGAAATTTTTTAATCTTATAAAACTTAAAACAAATGTGACTTTTCCCTCAGAATGCAACAAATACCCTACAGATCAAAATGATTTAATTTCCGTTCTAAAATGGACAAACTGCAACTTGATAGACACTATTTCATGAGTAAATATCATTTTATCTGTGGTTCTAGGACAGGCTATTTCAATTAGTGGAATATGCTAGCTCATTGAATGTTACTACATATTCTACATAGGGATGGCTAGTTTTCAAAGACACGCTGTATATAAAGTTGTACTTAGCAGTAAAAACTAATGTGACTATAATTTATTCTTATTATTCAAAAAGAAATTATCACATTCTCTCATGGCATTTTGAACGTAATGCCCTGTAAATACTGTTAACATAGTATAATATACTAATGGGGCTGGATCTCTGACATACACAGCTAGTCATAAACTTATCAATTTAATTAATAAAATTATTGTATTAAATAAATCTCTTAACACATGGTAATTTTTTAGAAAGATTAAGAGGTAAAGAGGAAAATAAGATTAGAGTCTCTGGTTAGTTGAATTCCAGATTACAAGAAGTGTAATATGTATTTTTCTGAAGTAAATGATGAGTGAGCAAAAATAATGAATTTCTAGATAACTAATTTTCTGATTATTTATGTTTTTAAACTATGTATCTTTGTGTATAGTTCTAGAGTATATTTATTTGACTAAGTTGTAATCAACTGAAACCACAAATGTATAACTCAACAATAAATGTAAACTTCACTGGGCACTTAGGGCTACTTCAATATTAGCTCAGGAGTAACAATTTTAAGTGACGTATACTGATTGGTACTGATAAGAGCACTTTTTAAGAGCTCTGGAACACAAAGTCCGTTTTTTATTCTCCACCTTGAAAACAAAAAGGCTGAAAAATAAAAATCCAAACTGAAAAGTGTCATTTCATATAATTCAAATGAACTCTATGGAATCATGAAGGCAAAGGGGTCTTACAGCAGGAAAGGGTCATAAAATAGCTTGACAGACATATAACGGTATAGAGGAAAGAGGAAAAAAAAAGAAAAGAATTCTACTTCAATTCCAAAGTACACAAACAAAAATAAATATATAAAACATCAATGATGTCTAATCCATCTTTCATTAAGCTAAAATTCTTAGTTTTTAAGGAAAACCATAGGAGATACCTCAGACAAGTTTCCATCTTACCTTCCACCTGCTCTATGGCTAAAAACAACTGGGGGTGTGGTTTATCTGCTCTACCAGTAGCACTCTACATGGATCATCGGATTCATTTATTCATAAACTCAAACCCCTTACCTGGTGGGAGAAATGCTGTATGCTGTTGTAACTGCATGTTGGCTAGAGCCTGTTGGTATTGGAAAATACCAGTGTTAAAGACTGCGGTGGCACCGTTGGTTTTTTCAAGAGCAGGCCTCTTTGGTAATGGGGGAAGTACAGCTTGAGGAATTCCCTGTTTAGTGAATGAGTATAAAAAACAAATACCAGTAAAAAGAGAAAAAGAAAAAAGAAAAATCAGTTGAGGGCTAAAATTGTTAGGAGGCACAAGCAAGTAAACAGCAGAGCACTGAACTACCCGGGGGGGAACGTCCAATAAACAAAAATAAAGGGAAAAAAAGCAAGATAAAAGCTTTAAAGGAAGCATTATTTTTGTCTCGGGGGCGGGGGGGAAAACCCACTAGTATGAGAGCACATGTTATAATGTGTTAAAGTGTTTTAAGTCCCATAATGCTTCAGGCTTTCTGGGAGAAGCCATTGATTTGGGAAAAGAAGAAAAGCTGCACTGCGAGCTCCATGAGGACTGACAAGTATAAGCAATGTTAATAGTTAATTGTACGGAGTGACCGAAACAGGTAAAATAAAAATCAGTCCCACTCTGCCCCTCCCCCCATGTCTACCTAAACATGCACATGTCCCAGAGCATGCAAGTTTTTTTTTTTCTTAAAACACTGAACTAGAAGTATTAAAAAGTCAATAATTCTATCGCTAAAGCCATGCTAACCAAACAGGTACATAAATATACAGTCCAAAAATACATTTTTAATGTCCTTCAAGTATTCCATTAGAATATTCTACAATGTAGTTAAACTGAATGTGGACTGCTGGGCTTTCGGAATCTTTCATTGTATGATATCCGTCCAGGGACTTGTATTACAGTCTTTCCGCTAATTTTGTCAGGAAACCACACTCAGTTTTTCATTGTACTTTACAACTTTATAACAGAAAAAGGAATATATATTTTTAAATAGATAAAAAAAAAAACTTGTATCTACAATAAAGCTACATGCCAAGCTAAAAGGTGAAAGGTCATAGTACCAGGTCAAAGGTTGCCTCGAGGGGTCGCTTCAGTGATTTGACAGCCGACTGAGTCTTAATTAGCAGGCAGCGAGCACATGATGGCAATGGGCCAGTGGGGTTCAAGCGCATTAACATAAACAGCAAGCAGAGGTGCATCATGGGGGCAGCAGTGCATTTTTGGGTAGGTGAGAAAAAACAAATAAAAAAACAAATCATCGGAATGCCATATACAACGAATAACAAGACTAAGCATGCACAATAAAGGCACTACTGAGTTGTTATTGGGAGGATAACTCCTCTTTGTAGTTAATTACAAACAAGATACTCTAACAGAAAAAAAAAAAAAAGAGTGAAAGGAAGAGAGGAGGAGAGAGTCTGCCTTCTGTATTTTTGCTCAAGTATCCATAAACAAACACAGAAAAGACCTCTCTCGTGATTATTTTACTGTGTTATGAAATACCACAGTGTTTTTTTATGAATATTTTAAAGATTACGTCATGTATTTATGTAAAAAAAAGGACAACATTACAACAGCTAAGCAAAGAACAAAAATGGACTCATTAAAATCAGCTATTAGATCACATTAAAATTTACCTTAAGTATATAGGTATCTGTTCTAAATGATCCAATCTCTAACTCCTCCTTGAGTACTGCTTTCTCCTTTCTACATAATGGCACAGGCACGCTTCTCTAGTTTTACAGTTCTGTTCATGCCACAATATTGCTTAAGATTATCTAGATAGCAAACTGTTCAAAATCTTGTAGCTAATTCTAAAAACAATTTTGTTGAAGCAGTTCTCCTAAATAGTTCCAGATTCTCTTATGGTTAAAAGCAAGATAATGTAGAGAAGAGCCTTGATGTGCAAAAGAACACACCGAAGGAAAACAATGGCTGATTAGATGGCACACAGAAATAAGAGGACCAAAAATGGCAGTATCGTTAAACCGAAAAGGAGACAGGTGTTCTGTACAAAGCAGAAATTTCAGAAACCCTATATCCAGAATAAGACAGTATTAAGAGCTAGGCCGAGGGAAGGAGCAATCTGAACCATTTGAGGAGTTACTCTCACTTCTCTGAACGGTAACTTCATTATGTATTGTCTGGGATACCTGAACAAACATATCTTAAGCAAAAATTTGTTTAAAAAAGGTTAATAAATGAATAGCTTGTCGTCAGATACAGTTGTTCACTTTGCTCTTTTGACTGTTAACGAGGATTGATCTTAGGTCTCTAACTCACCATGGCAGCTGCGGTGGCTGCAGCCTGTGCTGCAGCAGCCTGGTTGACCTGGTATTGGGCAGCCTTGATCTTGGCTTGCAGATGTGCGGGAGGGTGAAAGTATTTGCACTTTTCCCTAGAGCATCTCCCTTTGATGTAATCCATACACACGGTGACTGTGTTGTCGTTGGTGTCAATCATTGTGCTGTCAGCAGGATGGGCAAACCGACAATCGTTTTCTCCTCTGTTGCAATTGCCACGCTGGTACTCTCGACATACCTACAGGGTCATTAAGTGCACAGGGGTCAGTCAACATGGACAAGTAGAAACTTTCCGAAGATTTTAACTTAAAGTGCAAGACTGGTGATAGAAGCCAACAAATGAAAGGGGAAAAGATAATTTGCAAAGGAACCACAAAATAACCTGAAAACATTCTTAGTTCGGTATACAAATTATAATCCCATTTCAGTAAAATGTCCATGAGAAAGAAAACACATTTATGATACTAATTATGGTAAAATATCTAATTTAAATTATGTTGATATACTTATTCATTACCAAGGGGGAAAACAGTAGCTTTATATAGTGAAGAACCCTGGAGACACCACTTTAATCAAACAATCAAAGTTAATATCACCAGTACTAAAGACATAATGACATCATGTACTTACTGATATGATGCACTGAAAAAAGGATACAACATTACATTTGTTGTATTACTGCTGAGAGCGCATAACCTGAATTTATTTAATCATGAGGAAACATCAGACAAACTAAAATGGTAGGATGTTTTACAAAATGACTGATCAGTACTCTTCCAAAGTGTCAAGGTCATGAAAGACAAAGAAAGATTGAGACACTGTCACAGACTGAATGATCCTGGAGTCAGAGAAAGGAGGTTGGTAAGACAACTGGTGAAATCTGATTGAGGTCTGTAGATTGGCTAATAGCAGCTTATCAAGGCTAATTTTCTGGTTTTGTGAGTGGTAACATGGCTATCTAAGCTGTCAATATTTAGGTAAGCAGGGTGAAGGATAGATAGGCAGGAACTCTTGGTTCTATTTTTGCAACTTTTATGCTAATCAGAAATTATTTAAGGAAGTGTAAAAAGTAAAATGATAGCTTTTTCATAAAATGTTTCAAAGAGCTAAGTTTTTTATCATTAGAGATTTACCTGGTAGCTATAAAAAGCAGACGGAAAAAGATTAGTTTTTGTTAGTTTTTTTATTTTTTTTTTTTGCGGTACGCGGGCCTCTCACTGTTGCGGCCTCTCTAGTTGGGGAGCACAGGCTCCGGACGCGCAGGCTTAGCGGCCTTGGCTCACGGGCCCGGCCGCTCCGCGGCATGTGGGATCTTCCCAGACCGGGGCACGAACCCGTGTCCTCTGCATCGGCAGGCGGACTCTCAACCACTGCGCCACCAGGGAAGCCCTACTGTTTGTTTTATATCTATTAATTTTGGATGGGGTCCCTGGGGAAAGGTGAAAATGGGTTATTTTTCATTCATCTGCTCGATTTTGACTCTTACTATTAAAGTTTGTCATGGTGCTTGCTCTAATCAAGAGGTTGCCGGCGCTGTCTTCAGTCAGAATAGTTTGACCTTTTTACCACAAGAGGGCCATCTAAACACAGAATGTCCTTATATTTTTATGCTCTTACTTCATGCTTCAAGGATGTTTCCGTTTTGTTTTTCACAAATCTTTTTACAAACTGAGCGAATGCAGACCCTGAACACTCAATTTTGCAATTCATCAAGGGGAAAAAAGGGGGGGAACCCCATTGTGATTTAAAAAAACAAAGATTTTCTTGGATTTAAATACATGAAATGATCACATCTAATTCTAGGCATTTCCCCCTTTTACATCCATATCCCATTATTGAGGAAAGTGCTTCCTTTTAAAAAGGTCTCTATAATTTGTATCGTGGTATATCTTAAAAATAGCATTATAAATGACATCTTGCACCATTTGGAAACCTCAAGCTAGCTAAAGCATTGCATTCCACATAGCAATGAGCCAACTCTATTCATCACCTCAATTTACGTAATTTTTAAAAATTATTAAATAACTACTCTGTACCAGACACTCTGAGAGATATTAGGAACACAAAGACGACTTAGGAAGTTACAGAAGATCCTTTTTTTTCTTTTTATCATTGCATTTATCTTCTTGAACAAAAGAAAACAAGGATATCCAGGAGTTTATAATTTGAAAAGCAAAAGTGGTAAAGCTGTTATCCACAACTATTGTCCTCCACTCTCACTGAGGACTGGAGTCAGCTGCAGCTTTCTACACCACAAATCCCCACTTACTAAATTAGGCTCATCAAAATAGGAAGAGAGGAACACTTAAATGAGGATAAAAACTCTTCACGTATGTATGCAAAATTATGCTAAACTTATACCACAGCATAAACAAAAAAGTTACTTTTCTGTTTAAACAAATCTGTGTCAATGCAGCCTCATCCAATAGGAAACCATCTGTGTTCGGACACTACTGCTGTTAGCTCTTCAGTAATTCCTGCTTTCTCGAATATGCTCGCAAAGAAACTGGCAGCAGCTGAACCAACACTCTGTTTTCCAATTTCTCTCACTCTTTGCCACACTGACAAGAAAGAAGATCTGAAGGCAGTCTATCTGTAGGATCTTGAATCACTATTAAAATCAAAGATTTGCAATTTTTCAAAAACAATTATGCCAGTGCTGAGTGCCAGGCTGATTTTGACTTTTTTGTTTCTCTGTCCATCTCAACGTTCTTTTTATTTTCAGGGATGTGAGCTTAAAATCAGGTTGCATAAAGATGATCATTCTAAGACCCCTTCTCGTCCCTCTCCGTTTGCTTTATGCATGTGTCCGTGTGGTTTGTATAGGTTAATAATCGGTTTATTACAGTTTTGTACTCTTTACTGCCTTGCAGGATGCATTGGGGGAGAATTCTAAAAAACATTTAAGCAGAGCTGATAACTAGCAGTGAGCTCAGAATTTTGTTCCTAAATCCAGCCTTTTCTGATGTTCCAAGAACTTAGGTAACTGTTTCTGCATGATATACATTTTTGACTGTTTTATTTTTTTTTTCCAACTTAAGGTTCCTCCTGACAAGAGAAATGGAACAGAAGAAATATACTGAAATAGCTGTTCTCCTATTATTCTTGTCTTTGAAAAAAACAGAGAAGAAACTGAAAAATCTCTTGTGAAAACTTGTACTGGTGAGAGCTACAAGGCTAGAGGGGCTAGAGAAGTTTGCCAAGCTTTGCATGTATATATGGATTGTTGGGTACCTATCTGAACAGAACAAACTTCCCAAAGCTTTTCAAACAGATTTTTCTCTAATAATGACCATCAATAAAATGGGATCTATCCCTTGACTGCTGAATCTGGGTTTGGCCTGATAAACTCAAGCAAACTTTAGACTGTGTTGCTTCCCCAAAAGAAATCTCTTAGTTGTAGTATTGTGTTACCAAATTATAGTTGACAGACAAAATTTCAACAAATCTAACCTTATAATTCAAATCAGGATAAGAAATTGCACAATTTACCATACAGAGAATTTGGAACAAAGAAGGTAATATTAAATTTGACAATCCTAACAACATTATGGCTCTTCTTTCTATTCTCATCCAATCTTCTGCACGAACATAGTTTTCAAATAGTTGTAACTACAGTATGGCTATTACTTGGTGATCTGTTTTTGCTCAACAATGTAGCATAAGCTTTTTGTTTGTTTGTTTTACTTAATAGTGTCCAGAGTCATCATTTTTGCTGGCTGCATCAAATTCCATAAAACAGATGTGTATAATATAGGTAACTCTTTCAGAGAACATCTAGATTATTTCCAATATTCCCATATTACAATGTTGCAAAGAGTATATTCATGACCACACTCTTTAAAAAAATCATTCTCTAAGGATAAATGTGCAGAAATGGCATTAGTGGGTCAACACATATAAGTACTTTTTACAGTTTGGTAAGTGGTTTTCAAACCTAGATGAAAATAATTCCATCTATTGATATTAGCGAAACACATAATATGCTTCAATCAAAAAGAATGTTTGTAAGTATAAGTACTTATATGTACTATAAGTATTAAGGCAGTTGACCTATACACACTACTATATATAAAATAGATAATTAATAAGGACCTACTGTATATAGCACAGGGAACTCTACTCAATACTCTGTAATGGCCTATATGGGAAAAGAATCTAAAAATGAGTGGATATATGTATACATATAACTGATTCACTTTGCTGTACACCTGAAACTAACACAACGCTGTAAATCAACTATACTCGATTAAAAAAAAAAAAGTATTAAGGCAGAATTTGCTTTGGAAATCAGGTAAGTTTTGTAAACTTTCATACAAAATGGATAAGAGGTTGCTTTTACAGTAAAAACCGTCATTTCAATAAAAATATTCACTGAAAATTCCATTTCCAGAAAAACACCTTTGGCATATAAACTTTAAATAATCAAAAGAAAAAGCAATCAGAAAAACTTCCCAAGGAAATCTAAATTAATTCTACATAAACCTTCTTTTGTTAATTAAATAGCAGTAGTAGGGTGGAAAGAGAATAGAGTTCGAAATCAGAAATTTTCGGTTCTATCTAAGTGTTTATATTTACTAGCTCTGGAATCATGAATACTGAATAAGATAATGTACAGATAGCTTAAAACACACTATACAAATCTGATTAAACAGTTCTGTTATTCGATCTCAATTTCTATAAACATGACAAACATTTCAAAATGGTCAAAATAATAATAGGTTGTATAAGTAGTATTAACTTCATCATTACTCTGCAAGTTAAGGCTTGAGAGTCTAAGGAAATTAAGGTCAACGGATGAACTTATTCAAAACTAAACAGCCATTTGCATGTTCTTTAAGAGACATTCTATGTTTTGTGCTTAACATAGTTAACTCAGTCATCTTTAGAGACCAACATTCAAAGCAGGAAGAGAGGGCTAACTGTAACAGGGAAGAGGGACTCTCAGGGTACTTTTTTTTTTTTTGCGGTATGCGGGCCTCTCACTGTTGTGACCTCTCCCGTTGCCGAGCACAGGCTCCGGACGCGCAGGCTCAGCGGCCATGGCTCTCGGGCCCAGCCGCTCCGCGGCATGTGCGATCTTTCTGGACCAGGGCACGAACCCGTGTCACCTGCATCGGTAGGCGGACTCTCAACCACTGCGCCACCAGGGAAGCCCATCTCAGGGTACTTTAATACTCTGGGAAGTCAATTTAAACCTAATGACCAATATTAAGGAGCTTATTCAAAGACACATACATACCCGTTGTTCAACAGTAAGCATCATGGACTTTATTAAGTTTGAGCTAACACAACACTTTAAAAAAGAAATACTGGATAATCAACAATTTTATCAAAGAACCCAAAGCATTACAGGTCATGAATATACAATCTAATACAAAGAAATTACCTGTGTTTTCAATTCAAAAAGAATTCAAATATCCACATCTTAAAATTCTGGTGATTAGGGGAAATGATCTTAGTTAATTGTTTGTAAAATTACATTCCCAAGATAAATATCTGATGATGCGATATCTAGTTTCAGTCTGTTATTTGATAATTGTACAAATTTGGTCTACCTGAACCTCATTTTTTAAAAACTGAAAAAAAGGACATCTACTTTAGCTACCTCAGAGAATTTCTGTTAAGATCAACTGGGAGTTTTCTTTGAAATCTAAAAGGTGGAACCTATCATTACCACCAAGCCAGTGAAGACAAGCATATTTCTATAGATGATATAGCTAAGAATGTGTCACTTGACCGTATGTAATTAAAAAAATCAAATCTGAATATATAGGAATGACCAACTAAATAAAACTTCCCATTAAATACACTGCCAGATTTTCATTTACTCATTTCTATGCATGACAGGACATCTGAAACAAGCTCATCAATATGCCAAATGTTCAAATCTATAGTTACCTTTATTACTACTTCTAAATAACTGCAAAGATAGGGGCATTTTAGCTTTAATTTGTATGAAGAAATTGGTGGAAAAACAGCAAATATGAGTTGGCTGAGCCAGGATCAGCAATTCCCTTATTTTAAACAACGTACAACTCTATCATCTCTAAAACAAAACTCAAACTAATCACAGACAGTAATAATCGACAGAGACTAGATGTTTTAAATGGGGGATGTGACCACATTTTAGAGAGTCATTCTAAAGCCTTATTACAATTAAAAAAAAATGTAGACTACATAGACCTGTGTGCATAAAACTCAGTATTTCTTGGTAATTTTCTAAAGAAATTAAAATATCATACAAGCAGTAGCCAAACACTCTCTACAAAAATATGGAAGTAAAATAATTCTATCAATAAGCCTTTCTTAGATTATTAAAAGCATTTGCTTTTCTAATCTTATTTTGAATTGCATCTTTTATATGCAATAGATCATGACAAATCCATTCAATGCCTATAATAATGTCATGTAGGTATGCCTTTCACTATCACTTGAATTCACATTTATCTTTAAATGCTCTTTTTTGTGTAGGCAGTAGGTATCATATGTTTTTATGTCTATATGAAAAAAGTCACTAGACTCTTCTGTGTCAGTAAGTAGTGGAAGCATTCAGTATCCAGTGGTCTGAATTAGAAATTCATGTCATGATTACCTCAGCAGAATAAAACTTTCGGCACATGAATACTTTATTTTAAAACAAACTTTAACTGAAAAGTATCAGAAGCCTAGTGGTTTGCTCTCCTTCCCTGGGAATATGTCGTATGTTTTTGTCATATAGACTATTGATATAAAAATGATGTAGTTCACGAAATGGCAATCTAATGTCTCCATCAGCATATGAAATATGTGGCCACTGGTTTGTCTTTTGTTTGGTTAATGCTGTTATGCAGTATAAATTACCCTAAAAATTATCACCAATTGCTTAAAATATTTCATAATGCTGTACATTGTGTTCTCAGCAATTTCATAAAATGTAGAATGCTAAATGCATTGGAGGGGGAAGATTTTTGTATACAAGTAACTGTACATGAGGTAAATGATGAAAATTAAGACTTAAATAACAGGTGCTGGCATCCCTAGAATAGGTATTTTATAGACCATTTGCATTTAGAATCACCTGGCAGATCTGTGCAAAGGATTTCAGAGACCCGCTAAAGACCCACTGAATCAGTCTGTGGGGATGAGGCCCTGCATTAAAATTTTTTTTTTTTAGTGTTTAATTTTTTTTTTTTGGCTGTGCTGTGTGGCTTGTGGGATCTTAGTTCCCTGACCAGGGACAGAACCCAGGCCCTGGGCAGTGAAAGCCCCAGTCCTAACCATTGGACCGCCAGGGAATTCCCAGGCCCTGCGTTTTCCACAATCATCCCAAGTGATTCTAATCACATTAAAGCTTGAAAACCACTGCTCTAGGACTAGGGGCATGAACTAGATGCCATATTTTGTAGCTGGAATGTTCAAAATGTAAACATGTTCTCGAGAAGAATGCTAACACATGTTTAAAATGTGTCATATTTTATCTCTTCTGTTACATTACCCTAAGCTCTGAATAAGGGCATGTATCGTTCTGTGATTAATTAATTGATTAACTGGCTGACAGACTCATTTATTCCTTCACTGACTAAGTTACTGGGCATCATTTATGAGCTTGGCACTATTCTGGTGGACCTTTTCTTGTTGTTAATAACACAGCTGATAACCTTATAAGGCTTCAAGATATTCCTTACAACAGTTTTTACGTGTAAGATGTTCAACAGTTCTTCACTGAATATTGTTGAATAAACAAGAGAATAAATGCATTCATGGATCCTTCCTGCACCATAAAAAAATTGTGTCGTGAAAATAAGTCAAACAATGATTTCCTTAATTACCAACTCTTTGTAATGAAGCAAAGATATGACTAAAAACCTCAGTCCTTTCCAGTGCCTACAGATTTTTAACAATTTCTTAAAATAATCATTGAAAATGACCGCTACTTGAAAATTACACAAAGGCATCCCAAGGTCACAAAATGGAATTTAAAAGCCTCATTTCAGTGACTGATATTCGGGAGAGTTGCTTCTCTTTAGAGCAAACCATGAAGACTGAATTTTACAGCATAGAAAGTATGCAGCTACAAGGTCTTTTAAAAGATATCCAACAGGGCTTCCCTGGTGGCGCAGTGGTTGAGAGTCCGCCTGCCGATGCAGGGGACACAGGTTCGTGCCCCGGTCCGGGAAGATCCCACATGCCGCGGAGCGGCTGGGCCCGTGAGCCATGGCCGCTGAGCCTGTGCTCCACAACGGGAGAGGCCACAACAGTGAGAGGCCCGCGTACCGCCAAAAAAAAAAAAAAAAAAAAAGATATCCAACAAAGAATGGATAATATGAATAGTGATAGAACGCTTAGGTGTGTGTGTGTTATTTATGTGTTAAATACCTTTTCAGTAGTTTGTGGCTGGCATTAAACACAGGAAAATGACCTAAATTTCACCTAGAATGTTCTAACTGGAGGTGATCTTAGAGATTATCTGGTATATTCCCCTAATTTAATATGTGTGGAATATGAAGCTCAGAAAATATAAAAAACTTGACCTATGCTTACTCACCTAACTAGCAAAATCACCAGCACTACTCCTTGGATTCGATTCCTGTTTTTCAATTTAACATTTTTTGTAGTATCACACTGGGTGCTATAAATATAAATATGTGTTAGTTCCTCTAAACAGAACCAGAAGGCTGATAATCTACCATGTTTCTAACTTCTTCATTGTCTATTTTGTAGCCAAAGAGAGAAAGAAGTGGCAAGAAGAATTGGCCAATATTTTAACTGATTCAAAATCTGTTCACCTCAAAAGGAACTCAAAATTCTAAAATGTACTTGGGAGTTCCATGAGTTAAAAATAGAGTATAGATTTAAACCCCAAATAACTAAATGTGTAAATTAAGTGTGTGCACTTACTGCCATGTCTTTTAGACTCCAAGATGTAGTGCAATTAGCATGAGAGGAAATACCCTGAAGATAGGAGTGTCTAAAATCACAAGTGCTAGGAGAAAGGTGCCCCTTAGCTTCACATTGCAACATCCTAACAGGTTGTAACTGTGACATTGAGTCAGATCCCATGCAGGAGAATAAGGAAGCTGCCCTACCATCAGGCATTTAGATAAGTGGAATTCGGGTTAAAAGGAAATGACAGTCATTGCAGCAGTAGCCATTTGTTGTGACTATGGGAAAGGAAGACAGACAAAATACTCAAAGTAGCTTCTTGCTAAAGAAAATCAAAACAAAAAAAAAAGAAAGAAGTCTTCATTTTAACTAAACACCATACAAAATATAACCAATTACAGACTACCTAAAATTGTAGGAGGATTAGTTTAAAAGAGTTCTGACCACACAATCAGCCTTTTAAAGAGATTCTTTGACAGAGATTTAAATAGAGACGTTCTCAGCTTTACGAATATCATCTCCTATTAATAATTAATTCTATCAAGTTATCTCAGACTGCCTATTTGGTTCCCATTAAACAATCAACAGTTACACATTATGAACCCAGGGTTTGCTTCAGACAGGTCGGTGGGGGGGGAGGGATGATTCATACATTGAGCACATCTAATAATTTTTAAATATTTAAAATTTCTTAAATTTCCTCCCAGTTTATCTGCAAACAGCATTAGTTAATCAATGAGCAAGAACAATTGTGCAATGACGAACCACCCACAAGTCAAGGTGTTATCTCTAGCACACAGCAGAGTCCTTGGTGCACAGAGGGCATGCAATTAAGTCTCAACATCCTTCCTGAGTTCTCCTGGTGGAACTCTTGTAATTAGTAGCTTTTTCCAAAACGTTCAATGAAAGGTAAAAAACAAGCCTAAAATAAACAAACAAATGAAAACTCTAAAGGGAACATACAAGCCAAAATTTACTGCCTCCTCTTTGTACTGTCACCTGTATGGGAAGGGAGAGTAATACACTAGTGTTTAAAAATGTAGTTCTGGGTCTTCCCTGGTGGCGCAGTGGCTGAGAGTCCACCTGCCGATGCAGGGGACACGGGTTCGTGCCCTGGTCCGGGAGGATCCCACATGCCACGGAGCGGCTGGGCCTGTGGGCCCGGAACCTGTGCTCTGCGGCGGGAGAGGCTACAGCAGTGAGAGGCCCGCGTACCACCAAAAAAAAAAAAAAAAAAAAAAAAAATGTAGTTCTGAGTTCATACCCCACCGGAACATCCTACCCGCGTGACCTTGAATTAAGTTATGTTTCATCTCTCTCCATAAATTTATCGCCCTGTTAAATGGAGTTAATGATAGTATCTTCCTCATAAGATTGTTTTGGGGATTAAATGTGTTGCATATGAAGGGGTAACGCTGTGATTGGTAGATAGTAAATATCCAATAAATATCAACTATTATTATTACTGTCAAAAAGATGGTGGCAGTTATAACTACTCTGAAATCTGAGATCCTTTGTAATGCATGCAATGAAACTTAATAAAAAAAAATTGGTGCTTATTAAATAAATTCCTTCTAAACTGATTAGAGTCAACTATGTTCACACAATGGCCTTGTTCTACCGCTTTCTCAGTAATTAAGACATGTAAACGTTCTCAGCACTAAGTACTGCCTCATGCTAACCAGGGAAAAGAGGAAGAGCTCATTTGCTCTTTATATGGACACCAATGCTAGATTTGAGAGCTTCAATGTACAGTAATGTTGCCATTTTTCCCCTTCACCTAGAGTTTACCAAGTTCACTACATTACAGCCATGCTAAAATTCTCAACAACCACTTCAACATAAGATTTATATCTTTAATTTCTTTTTCATGTAGCAATAGCAAAGTACATACGATCATCCTTGACTCTAAGACTGAGAGCATCACCCAATTTACAATTTAAAAACTTATAATCACATTTCACAAACAAGGCTGCCTTGCTATTCCAACCAAAATATTATGAGGCTTATGAGGAAACCTGCAACGATAAATTTCAAAACAGTTTGTAGAGAGTAACTGAATAACATCTTTATGAGGACAAGTATCAGGGGATTGACAGAATTTGTTAATAGCAACAATAACAAGAAACATTTAGGAAGCTTCTGCTGTGTGCCAGACACTGACTAACTCTTTGAGGTAAGTGCCATAAGTTTCTCCAATTTGAAGATGAGGAAACTGAGGCACAATGAAGTAATAAGCCGTCTGATCCCAGAGTCCAAGTTCTTACCCATTATTCTACATACGGATGTTGTGGCTTCTATAAATGTTACATTCATCAAGTATAGCATATCTATATTCTAGCCAAATGCTCCAAACACTGAACCAAAATCTCTGCTTTGAATTGTTTCTAACCTTCATGGCCAAGGAAGAAATAAACAAAGAGCACACTTTGAAATTTCGAATGGAATACGTAAAGACACCAGCGAATCACTCCTACCTCAAGTCTGTCTGTCCGCATTAATTTCTGTGCAGCAGCTGCAGCAGCTGCAGGTACAGGGACCCCAGGATTCCCTGTAACCAACATGGGTGCAGTCGGCAAGATCTCTGCTGGAACCAGGCTTGGGGAAACAGGTCCCAGGTAGGGATTAAAGGCTGCTGATGCATTGGTGGCTAAGCTTGGTGCAACTGAAAACATTGGCTGAAAAATAAAATACAAAGCAAAATTTAATCGGCAGGTCTTGGTTCAAAGTTGATATCCTGCATTACATATCTATCCTCCATCCATGTATCCATGCATCCATTCATAATCCATTCTCCCTTTGCTTCCTCTTTCCCTCCCTCCCTCTCTCCATTTAATTGTATGTTTATTTACTCTCATTTAGGATAAGAACGTTTCTTAAAATAAGCATTCATCAAATCAATGTTCTTCTAAAATATAATGGGTAATTATCCATTAAATTTTCCACTGGGATTTTGAAGCTTGGGGTCTATAATACTTGCAATTTCTTTTTGAAAAATAGCTCAACCAATTCAATACAGAAACTTCTTGTGGTTACCTAATCTCCACCTTTGTCCTGATTTAATCCTGGAAACTTGTCTAAGAAATACATTTCATAATTGCTATGTCAGATGTACTTAAAAGATCTGTTTACAACTGTTAATAGGTTGCAAGTGTCCTATTATCTAGAATAAATAAAGCAGAACTCACAGTGGACAGCAGAATTTCAGTCAATGTAAACTGTGAATAAATCTTATGGGATACGTCAAAGGTGATGATGACACCATTTCTTTTGAGCATATAAGATAAAGTATTTGGCATATATATTTGTTGCAGGTTTTCCTGGGGAAATTATAAATCTCCCACCAGCCTATTACACCTTTGTGAGACACTTAACAAATTCAGCTTACTAGGGAGAAACTATTCTGAAATGTGAAGTCTGAAAAAGAACACTTCTAAAGAAATGCATTATGATTGTTCAAGGAAATACATATAGTAGCATTGAATAAAATGCTACAAGATAGATTTTTTTTGCCAGAAATGCTTTCATGAATATATGACAGTAGTTTCTATTTGTTGATATGAAAATTTGCATATCAGGAAATACGTGTTTTTGAGTAAAATTAAATAATTTACCCAAAATCTATTTTAACAATGTGCTTTTCCAGTTTTCAAAAGATAACCTAGCACAATTTTCCACCTTATTGGTGGTAAATTTTCAACTTCCTAATTCAATGGAGTTTTCATTCTTGATGTTTAATGCTGTGTGTAATAATAATGTTTGTTTCCAAAACACAAAAACAAATGGACAAAATGGATCCTGTTCATTAAGGTAATTTTAAACAATCTGTTATCTTTACCCTGTAGTAAGGAATAGAATCACAGAAATTTCTTTTAGGAAGAAAGGGACATGAGAATGTAGATAATTCTTCCCTCTGACAGGAATAAGAAGTTAGATGACCCCAGAGTTTATTTAGTATTCAAGAGAGTTTTGGTGTAAGGTTTTATGCAATCAAGATGTATACGTTACAAAAGTAATTCTTATAGCTCAGAAGAAATATCTTTAAAAAAATAAAATATATCCTTTATCTAATTTGGCCCTGACTCATCCTGTATTTAGAAGAGTAAAACAGATTTCAAGTATACCTCTTTTCTTAGGGCAGTGGTTCTCAATTATGGGTGATTTTGTCTCGCAGGGGACATTTTGCAATATCAGGGGACATTTTTGGTTGTCACAGCTGGGGGTGCCAGCTGCATCTAATGGGTAGAGGCTGCTAAGTGTCCTGTAACACAGAACAGTCCCTCGTAACAAAGACTTATCCAGCCCCAAATGTCAATAGTGCTGGGGTTGAAAATTCCTATCCTAAAGGATACAGCCTTCTCGTGACTTCACAAATTGTTTTAGGACAAAATATTTGCAGCTAGCATATCCAGTCTTACTAAGAAGACCATGTAATACAGAGTATTTAATACATAATATACCATGGATTCCATCGATATTTTCAAATTAAAATAATTATTGTTCCTAATGTGTTGGTTTGAATGCCATGGTTAGTTGCCCTGCCTGGTTGATGGCTCTTGATGAAGTTGCCTGAAGTAATACTTCCGGTCCCCAGTTCCATCCCTGCCCAAGGCAGCTACCCACGGACAACAGGAAAACTACTGGGGGTTCCAGATATTAACAATCAATAACCTGTCAGAAACTGGGGCCCAGAGCAATCTCCATCTATCAACAGTTACTTATTCAAACAGCAGCTGATCTGATACTGCTTCACTGACTACTGGCTGCCAAGGCAGCAGCAACACAAGAGTTGCCCTGTATAGTAAATACATGCTGAACTTGGATCTCTATTCAGAAATATTCAGGTTAAACTTACACTGTTACACGCTGTCGGACACAATATGTGAAATTTCAGCCAGAAAAACATTCTAATTTTTCTCTTAGATATTTAAGAATTATAAGAAATTTAGCACAGAAGACTAAAAGACTAGTTTAGAATATGGAGAACAGAGCTGGTCAATGTTAATTCTTGCTATGAATTAATATGTATTTCCAGAGAGGGCATTTTAAATGTATACTTCATAAAGTTACTGAGATGTTTATGTCACTTTGCACAATCTACTATAATTATTTAGAAGCAGAGGTCCAACTGACAAACTGATGGAGGGAAGAAAAGCATTTTTATTTTAAGAAAACAAGATCAGTGGCCAGTAAAATTCAGCTTTGCTAAATATCACCGAATAAAATAAATTTATAATCTGCAACGCATATAGTGTAGCAGTTGCATATTACAGATAAAAGAATACTTTTATGAGATAAAAATACTCATCTTATTAACTGGAAACAATTTTTCCAGTAGATTGTTTCTACAGAGTCGTCACATGAATTAATTTTCTGACAGTTCAGCAGAACAAATTCAAATCTGAAGAACTTTAGGGCACTGTCCCCAAGTAAAATCTGTAGCAGCTTCTAAAACACAAACTATTCAACAAACACTATCTCAAACTGCTCCCTCTCCAGATAAAGAGTTATTTGCTAAACAGGCAGACAATCGATAATAATAGCTCTGTACTTTGAAACTGGATTCCAGCAGCTGCCAAAAAAACCCCACGGAAGTGCAGCATTCCTTCATTTCTTTTGAATTTCTGTAAATTTGTTATATCCCTTTTTCAAAGAGCACCTTGCTGGAGGTAGGTCATTGCCGGCCCCATCAGAGTGCTCTAATCAGATTAGTGAAGGACTTGAACTGTGGTACTGCCAATTCTCTATTCCAAATGCCATCCGAAAGAGGATTCAGCAGAATCACAAAGACGGATATTAATACAATGGTATTGTCAAGCAGTATCCATTTTCTCCGAAGTAACCACAGCATAACATATAACTATGTAATTGGTGTATTTGATACTGACTATATCCTTGTAATAATGATTTACAGATATCTTTGTTCCCAGAAGGCAAAAGGAAGGTTGGTTTATGATTGCCTTTTTGCCAGTGAACATCCTAAGCAGAGAAAAACAAATTGCAATCTCACTAATGCTGGTGCATTTATGGGCTAACCACTTGTTTGTTTTAAATGAGACATTTGATTCCATTAAGGTAATCAGGCTTTATTATGAATGAAAATGTTATTCAATTTCACATTATGACCCTCGTTAACTGTGTGCCAACATGATTATTACAATAATTCTATTTATTGCGTGCCAGGCATTGTGCTAAGTGCTTTACCTATGTTATTATATTTAATCCTCATAATAGTAGAGTATAAACTCCTTGGAGCAAATGAAAGCAAAAACTCCACTGCTTTTGTTACAAGGAGGAGGGGATACATGTTTAGTTCACTACTAAATTCCCAGAACCGAGAATGATGCCTGGCACACAGTAGGCCCTCAATAAATATACACTGAATAAGTGAGTGAGTCAATGAATGAATGAAAGTGTGAATAAATTACAGCCTTGTCAGGTGGATATTATTAGTTTCATTTTGCAGATAAGGGAAAGGGCTCACAGAGATTATGTGCCCATGGTCACAAATGAGTGTATGGAAGACCTAGGATTTAGACATCGGTGTGTTTAATTCCAGGTGGTTCTAAAACCAGTGGTTCTCAGTGCTGGCTGTCCAGCAGAATCACCTGGACGACTTGAAGCCCAGAACTCCCTGGCACTCTCTACTCATCAGAATCTCTAGGCAGCAGTAGTTTTTAAGGCTCCTGGGGAAATCCGATTCCATATACTATGTGGTCTTCTACTATTTAAATACAGAAATAGGTCCAGTTTTCAGGTTCTATGTGAGGTCTCTAAGTATATATGTGCCTCCTGTGGCTCCCTGCTTTTGAACATGGTTTTCCCTCCACGGTGAAGGTTGCTCCTGTCCAGCCCAACTGTTTAATTCCTAATTAGGCTTCAAGAATCACGACTCTTTCTCGAAGTTTGCCCTGATCCACGCACACCTCCAACTATGAAGGGGCTTTTCCTACTCTCTGTTCCTACGTAATTCTTCGTCGCTGGAGTTCAGCATTGATCACCAGGTGTGTTTACTTAACCATCTCTTCTACTTGGGCTCTCAGAGTGCAGTCTCAGGCACTGTGCTTTGTCCATTTTGCACATCCTGCACTTGGCATCTATACAGGTCCTCTACAAACATTTGCTTAACAAATATATTTACGGATTTGCTGTTTTTCTCTGCCACAGAAACTAACTAGCAAATATATTAAATGTTTTCTAGTATACGTATTTGAACATTAAAAAAGATTTAGTGTTATTTCCTCTGAATCTCAAATTTTAATCATTCATTTCTTTAGTATGCTTATTTAAAATTTAATTTATTTTATTTTTGATTGTCACTTTTTTCATATTGAACTAAGTTTCATTAACAAACTGTTACCACGCTGTAATCTTGCAAATATCATAGGGATTCTAATTTATTTTCAAACACTGTGTGAAACAGTGTTTGTTCTGCGTATAATGTTTGCCATTTTTAATAAAACAGAGGGAGTATATAAAACAAATAATATATACTCAGTATGTGCTGGGATTTACAGAACACAAATTTTAAGTCAGAGTTTTCTAGATTTTACCACTGTGTGTGTGTGTGGCGGGGGGTGGTGTGTTTTTGATGGTCAAACGTGTAAACAGGGAAAAATTAAGCTTTTTAAAAAAATTTACAGCACAAAATCAAGGTATATAAAACCATGTTTCTGGGTAAGCACAGCCCTGTACAAGAGCTATAAACAGTCTCTGTAAACAATTATTTTGAATATAAACATAGAGCCAAAAGCTAATGGGAATTATCAACAAATTTACATTACAGTGTCTTTTCTTCTAAGAAGGTAGCCCGTGATTGGAATAAAATGAGAAATACCGTTTTAAACTCTGCTTCTAGACTGACTCGCTGACTGGGCAAATCAAATGACCACTTACTTTATTCTTAATTTCACAATATACTTCAAGTGACTTTTAATGAAGTAATAAACATTTAAATAAAGAAGACTCACTTCTAGCCCTCCAAGAAGAAAGGTATCAACAAATATGGCCTGGTGCCTAAGATTCAGGGCCCATTCTCACGCTGCTTGAGGAAGTAGAGGCTCCTTGACAGAAATAGGCAGTAAGATGGGCAGGATGGATGAAATAAGATTCAGAGTGACGGACCTGGAAACATTTTTACCAGAAACACTTGGGGATAAAGCAGCCTTATCTCAACCACTAGTTGGATAAACTGGAATGTAAAGCACTAAAAAACAATTTAAGAATTCTAGGTGTTCCTGGAAGTGTGACAAATGATGACTTCAAAGCTTTCAGGAACCAACTGCCCAAAAAACGCTTGGATATGAAGTGACAGCAAAGGCAAGGCGACAGGAGCAGCAAAGGAGCTCCTAAGACTTTAGCTAAATCCAGTAACTTTGAATTTCTCTATCCCTAGCCTACTTCAAGTTCATGAAATGCATAGGGAATTCGACATGAGTTTTGTACCTCGAAGTAGCTAGTGTGTGTACCTTCAGGGCAGGTGCCTTGGGAAATTATGGATGGCCAAGGCCAACCTTTGGGCTCACAGGGAAAGGCATGGGAGGGCACTGCTAGGGGACCTCCAGAGCTCAGATACACTCTTCAAAACACTGCTTACGCAGACCTCTTCAAGGGCAACGCCGAGAACCTGGAATCAACAGGGTTTCTGAAAAACATCTTTCTGGGATGGACCAAAGAAATACACCAGATGCCTCTAAGTTGTGAGCCCCTAGGTGCAGTGTATCGTTGATTATTTAGTAATTTCTTGTTAGATTACCTTTGCATCAAATAGTGTATGGCAAAATAATAGTATTTTTTTAAGTACTACCTAGAAAAAAAATCCAGAAATTTTATTTTTTTAACTTGGATAATTAAATACTATAGGTCCTCTATTTATCTTCACAGAACATACAATAAAGGATAAAATGCTCTTTTGCATTTTTATTAGTGGTTTAGAAATGATAATAGAACTAACACCAATTACTTGATAATTTACTATGCTAAATTTCAGGAAGTAGACATATAAATTCAATTATTTATTTTCAACTACTTATTTTCTTATCTTATGAAATTGGAATAATTATAAGATTGGTAGGACCTTTCAAATAATATATCTTAAAGTTTTCACTATATGCTGAAAAAGGTCAGGGATTTTAAATGAATCCACCAAAGACCCAGAGTTGGTTGGTGGCACGTCTCCATTTAGTGTTTCTACAGCATGGACGCCAGAACCTGAACGGCCTGGGTGAAAATCCTGGCCCTGCTAACTCACTAGCTATGTAACTTGGGCAAACTAGTTAATCTCTGAACCTCTGAGTCTTCATCTCTAAAGCTGGATAATATTCCCTACTTTTATAGTACGGTTGTGAGGATTTATGATATAAAATGTGCTGAGTGCCTTCAATGCCCTCAGAGTACTGTAATTACCCCCCAAATGTTATGTTCTTTTTCAGATTCCTGGCTTGGTACATTTCATTACAACATAATCAAGTCCATGAAAACAAGAAACTCGCCTATAAATCCCTGCATTTCGCAGACCAGCCCAGTGTTATATTCTGGAGATCTTAAATTTATAGACCCGGTCTCTCAAAATTTATGAGAGAAGATGAGAACCCAAACTGGGTGGCATGATAGCTATTTCCTGGTCCCAACAGTACCCTCAAGTCCCTGGCTGCCTCTGCTAACAGTCTACTAATAGGTATCCACCTGTACTCCCCATTCGATGCTGCAGTCTCTATAATTGGGCTTGTGCTCTGGTTCCAGTTATAATTCCTTTGGACTCTGGCTCGGGTAAACTACCCTGAACCTCTGCCTGTTCTTCTCATGTTCGGGAAACTCTTTCCTTCGTTCTTTCTTTCACTTATCAAGCAATTTTTTAAATCTCTGCCACATGCCAGGCATAATGCTAGATGCTTCTGAATTTGATTAGACCTCGCTAGCCTCTTCCCCTCTTCCTGTTTCCTCCAGTTATGGTCTGGGGGCCAAACTGGCTGGCCCTAGAGAACTAAGATGCTTTACTTACTTGACTAAAAGTCCAGTCACTGCTCAGATATTCCTGATACTGCTGAGGTTATGAATCTGCTCACAGCATTATCTCCTTTGCTATCACTACTACCTGGGTTGGATCCAAGTTTATACCACGTCTTCAACCACCACCATCTATTCTAGTGGCCATCCTCTTCTGAGTGGCAACCCTTTTCCATATTAGTCACCTGGCTGTGTTATAATCCCTCTCTGTAGGCCCAGCACTAAAGTTCCAGTAAACAGCTGGTTATGACCATCTTGTTTATTTCTGAATTTATATTCTGATATGAATATACATTTCCATATCATTATCCTCATCAAAACAGGGCTGACTACAAAAAGGATCAAAAAGTCTCAGGTGGGGTTTTGAAGGCAAATTTCCTGGATTAAAGCCTTTTCTACAGTCATTAAAACCCTAAATGCTTTAAAATTGAATAATTAAAATGACTTCTATACTCAGTACAAAAACATCACTCTGAATGGAGTCTACTTTTAGACTATGATCTCAGGAAGCCTCTAGCAGAAGGGTAATTCCACATTCAAATCTAGTCATATCAGGGAAAATTAACATAAAGCCTGAATGGGCTCACAACTAATAAAAATAAATGCTCCATCTAAGCAGAGAATTTTCCAACAATAACACCAGAAAATGAGGTAATTTTTCTGATGGTTTCAGAAATCTGTGACTTGTTGATTTTTTTTTAAACAACACATATTTGTTATATCATTTCAAACACATGAGCATAAATGGTGTTTAGAGTTTGTCCCAGGATTACACATACGATGACCCTGAAATGGCCTTGAGAGTAAAACTCAAGGACTAACTCAGGAGATGGGCCAAGACTTCACAGTGAGGAACTCACTGTCATGACCTGTTCTCTGCCATCTGGGAACCACACTTGCTGATCTCAGAGGTTCTCCCAGTCACCCAGAGGGTAGAGCCTGCCGGTCAGCACGCTCTAAATGTTTAAGTGGAACAAAGTGTCTCACATCAAGGAGAGATATTATATTGACTATCGCAGTAGCCACCCCAAGGATTTATCAGATCTTTGAAACCATATGTGAGAGTCGAGTGTAAAAGAGAACTCTTGTCCTATATTTTACGCTAGAGACAATGATTAAACTTTTTTTTAAAAACCAAATGGAAATCTTCATGCTATCCCAACACAGACATGTGAAATTAACAGGTGTCACAGAAATAAATTTAAGATATCATATTTTTAACTGAGTCCCCAATAATGGAAAAAATATATCAAGTTAAAACAGACAGAATTATAATATTCTCTCACCTCAACTGTATAGTATTGATAATTGGTATCACTGCCGATTGGATTTGGAGATCCCTCCCACCTCGAAATGCAATCCCCCCCTCTTTTTTGGAATGATTGGTTCATTAAGTTCTAAGAGAGAATAATAATTACATTGAGTTCAGGGGTTAAAATGTATCAGGAAAAAAATTAGTTAGCATACATGCTACAGTTAGCTATCAGAAAAATGTGGGTCTTCACGTTTCCATGACCCCATAATATTGCATATAAGTCAGTGACAGGAATATTCCGATCATTGCAAATTTCAACATGCATTTAAATACAGAATTACTATATCACAATTAACATCAGAACATCTTTTGTAACCTAAAATTAGTTACGATATTAATCTCTCACATTTTTGTGGATAAATGTGAGTAAAGGTTATTAAAGTCATTTATCACATACACCCTCCTCCCAAATCCAAACAAATAAACAAACAAATAAATAAATATGCTCAGAATCAAAGGTTACGTACATACACTGCTCAGTAAACATTAAATCCATATGATCACCTACAGTTTATAAAATTTTGCTCTTTTCTTAAAAGCTCTTTCTATACAGAGTTTCTAAGCTCTTTCTATACAGAGTTTCTGCCTCTCCTGATTAGGTCTCCTTTGATGAGACTTCGAGGTCCATGATACAGATTTGTCACTGTCAGAATTTTCCTAGCATTTGTAACTATAAACTAGTTTCAATTTAAGTTTAAAAGAATAACAAAGGCTCCTTTTCAAGAAAGAGAACTGTATAGATTCTCTTTAATGAGAGAGGAAAGGGAAACATTTTCTCAAAATTAAAGATGATATACACCAATTTTTAAAATGACTATTACTGCTAAAGGTAGCCTGAAAATGCACCTTGACTATACTGCTGAGTTTAACGACCACTTAAAAAAAGACCATTTAACGTCTGCAAGTCACAGGATTTAATTTGAAGGGAGTTTTGAGGGACAAACATGCTGTAATGTAAATTTCCACATGATTTAGCCAGAAGATGCGTAACTTTACGGTGTGAAAATTGTTTCCAGGGTTTGACTGCTAGTTTGGCTAGAAAATGCTAGGTAACTGACACTGTTACCTATGTTCAGTTGATCTATCACCACTTTAACACTGAAAGTGAGCACTCAGAATGACAAACCTCAGGAACGAGAACTGAGAACACGCTTACCACGGGTTGCAATGGGGCACCGGGCATCATGGCGTTGGCTAGTTGCATTTGCTGGGCCAACATGGCCATGTTCTTCTGCTGAATCAAGTTATTGCGCCCATTTATCTCCAATTGCGTTTTTAAGTGGGGGGGTGGGTGAAGATATTTGCAGTTCTCCCTGGAGCAACGACCCTAAGAAACAAAAGCAGAAAATAATCACCTTAAAAAAATAATAAAATCCACAAATCTTAAGAAAATCATAATGATGCAAACCCGTCACTTGAATCTACTGTGGGTCTTTCACACACTGAAAAGAGTCCAAATCACTTTATTATACATTTCGAGTAAATAATGAATTCACTCTAGTGTATTATCAAAATGAGATATTAAGACATGTGAAAAAAGTTTCAAGCTTAAAGAAGCTCCTGTATTTTAATATTAGCACTAATATTTCTAGTTCCAAGTTTAAAAATCTACAAACTGCCAGGGGAATATTAAAACACAGAACTATCAAATAAAATGTTAGGCTCCTTCCATAACATCTTCTGGTTAACTTTAATGAACCCAAAAGAATGATGAAGTTTTACCATTTATTTTTACTTGTACTGAGTCGTAAGGGAATGAAATTAGAGGACTCAAGGCACACGGTTATCTTCAGTAAAACACCTTTACATGTATCTCACAAGAAGTAACATTAAAATTACTACTAAGCGTTATAAGCCAATATATTAAGAAATGTACAGATGAAAAGAAGATTTCCACACATTCCTCACTGTGTATAGAGATTAGTAAGTATAGTGAAATATTGGTGAAAAATGTAGCCTTTAACCTTCCAGTGGTAAATCTAGTCTACATCACCCAAGAATAATAAAACAATAGAAACAGACATATTTATCCTCCCAAAAACTTAGAGTATAAAATGGAGAAAAAAAATAAGTTACTATAAAACAAGAAATGTGAATATACCTTTCTTTTGGGATGAGTCTTCTCATCAAAATATATATATTAAAGTCTGTATTATGCAATATTGTCAGGGATTGACCCATATTATTTCAATATAGTATTGTCAAGTCATATTGATAGTAACTTATCTCATGAATTACCACTCTGACAACTTCTTTCACCAATAAATCTAATTACAGCTGTTTGTGAGGGTAAAAGAAAGATTTAATTGAAGCCATCAACCACCTTCTTGAGCTTTCTTTGATTTTTCTAAGAAAAATCTATTTACCATAATTTGACCTTGTACTGTAAATTGACTCAGAAAACTGATGTTTATATTTGTGAGAAAATCTGTCACAATTCTAACTTGAATGATTTATTTCTGGCTCGTTTTGATTAAGCTGTTTAGGAATAAGTTCATAAGTTTATATCACAGGATACTGCCTTTTATTTTAACAAGCTTTATGTAATAAAGCTTTACTAATAATATTTTAAGTCAGGAGGCAGTAGAGAACAGTGGTCAATAGCAAGGACCTTACAGGTCTCAGGACCTGGGGTAGAGGCCTAGCTCTCTCACTCAACAGCTGCATGAATTGCATAAAAAACTAACTTCTTTAAGCCTCAGGGTTTTCATTCATTTCAAAACTGCTATATAACCTACAAAAGAATAAGTTTATTTTTAAGATTAAAGAAGATAATGTCTATGTCACACCCTCGGTACTGCATGGCGCTCTCCAAGGAGCAGGGGAAGGTCAGAAGCTGCTATTACCACCGCTCCCAGAGCATTTTAAATTGTATACACAATAAGAGAAAAACAAAATATTGGCATGAAGGTAACTTTTATAATATTTATTAGTTATGGCTATTGATAAATTCACAAGTAAAGTAACATTTACATATCTATGACCTATTCCATCTGAAATCATTGTGCTTGACATCTGTTGAGATCGTGAGTATATTAGCGTAAAAGCATCTGGATGCAAAACAACTTTCATAAAAACAACACGTCGAGTCACAAGATAAACCACAGGGAATGACTGGCCAACATAAATAACTCATGGATGACACATGGTCTGATTTCAGGGATATCCAGTTGGGGTCTTTTAAAGAAAACCTGCTTTTTCAGTACAAAGAACAACTTGTCTCTAAGAGAAATTCCGCTTCTCAGTATCTCCACATCACATTTCTTACTAAGATTGGATTTATTTAAGTGCAGATAAGTAGGGTTATATCCACTCTGAAGATTCAGTTACTGTCAATTGACTCAGATCAGTTTCTAGAGTTCCATAAATAACACAGAGACAGCCCTGGGCCCTGAACCCTGCTTTGTCAACACTAACACTGGTCTTCCTGGCACTTCATTCTAGTGCCTCCCTTGAACATAAACCACCAGGGCTCTCCTACCTAGGAATACAGCCTGGATGGAAATAACGAAGGAGAGAAAACACGTGCAAACCACCATATATTCTGTATCCCCGCATCTCAAAACTTTTAATAGAAACTCGGACCTTTGGTTTTCGTTTTGTCTTTACTACATCTACTCAGGAAAAATGCCATTCTACTACACTTCCTACATAGGCCACCTTTCCATGCTTAGCTTGATCTGACTGGATTGCAGCCTCACTTTCAAAAAGCTATGTTCCCAAGAATCATTAACTGAGGACATTTTGTGGCAAAGTACACAGACTACCAAGCCTCCTCCACAGAGTCTGTGGCAATAGGTCTGGGGCCCAGGGATCTACATTTTAACGGTATTCCAGGTTATTCTGATATAGCAGAAAACACTACAAAACACAATTATGCAAAGCCACGTGAATTTTTCATCGACACGTACGGAAAAAATAACTGAGTAGCCTCCGCAATTCCTATTAGATAAACTTAGCTTCTTAGGAAGGTCAAAACGTGTTTAATGCTTACTATGCTGCTGAAAAATTGTGGTTTGACAAATAAAAAGGTCAAAAGCAAGTTAGAATAAACATCCTCTTCCAGAGAATTGCCTAAGCTCTGAGGAAAACCACCAGTAGCAGCCCTTCTAGAGAGTTCAGGTAAATACGACATTGGTACCTCTCCACATTCATCCATCTCTTGAGTTCCCAGCACTGTTACCTCAATAAGCATTTGCAGAATGAATGAATGAACACTTCTTACTAAATGCTTAAAGATGAATTCTACTGTAGATCCATTCTGGAGACAATGAAGATAACAGAATAAAAACTAGATCTAATACCAAATTTTGACTCTGAGTTGTACTAACCTAATGATGGTTTTATTCAGAGGCCAGAAATTTGAACACAGAATAAATAAAGCCTGCCACGATAAAAGGAGAAAAAGTAACATGAGGCCTGCAAGTTTCACTAGGGAGGAAGATTTGTGTAGGGATTCAATGTACTTGGTATTTTAAAATCTATACAGTGACAATACAGTCTAAAAAATCTAAAAACAGAAATTCAATCAGTATCTTGTACTCACATATGCAGATTTTTGTATAGGAGCTACTACTCTACATCATCAGAGATTTCACCCCAAGATACAATAAACTGGGTTGCTAGGATTAATGCAAAAACATGAGGAAGTTTCTATTCAGTTTTGATTGCTACATGCAGTTCCCCTTATTGCCATATAATTGTACATCTGACCAAACATAGCTTGGTTCAAACAACAGCTTTGTTACTCACTTGCCGTGTGACCTTATGGAAGTTAGTTAACTTCTCAGAGTGGCCACAGCTTTCCTGTAAATAGTTAACAATACCATTGACCTCACTGGTGATGTATGAGGATTGAGCGAGATAGTGGGCCAGCCTCATACATGGCTCCTGGTATAACAGCCTGGCAGTAAATATTAATAATTTCTCTCTCTTTCCGTAAGTTCTCAAGCTAATAACAAGCAGCAGTTGCTTAACCTAGCACCCTATCTGTTAAAGGTACTAAAAATAATACAAGTAGCAAAACTCAGTGACAGTACATGTCAACCATCAATAACATAAGCTTTCCCCTTAATCATCATTTTCTATTTGCAACATCCACGAAGGGAAAATGCCATTCTAATACATTTCTCACAATGTTATGCTTCTGCGGTTTACTTCTGTTGATTGCACCTGAATCTTATTTTCAGTGAGCTGGCCAGCTGACTAGCAGGCCACACTATACCGCCTATACCATAAATATCTGAGACTCCATTCAAGGAGGCCTTTTATAAGTTAACACAACACAGATTCCAAAGACATCATTGTAATGCATATACTGTATATTTTAAGGAAACGGAGGAAGTTCAATAAAATATTGATCCAGAATGAGTCCATTTTTCTCTAATAATTTTTCTACCATCTTTAAATATAAGTAACCTGTCCAGAAAAAGTAAAAAATGTCCCCTTGTAGACCATTTGAGGCTAATGAGAGATTAAGTCATCAACTCCTCAATTTCTGAGGTTACAAACTGTTAAATTGTGAACTGAAGGATTTTCTCATTAGCCTTTGAAATTGGTATAAAGCATGTGATTCTAACAAGGGATGATGTACATTTAGATTAGTTGAGCCTCAAAATAAATGCCTGATTAATTTTTAAATATTATAGTGTAATTAAGTGTACTTTAAAGTGATTACACACATAGTACAAGCATATATAATATATATCTAAAAATGATATGTATGTGATGTATATAGTGAAGTATAAATTGTAGAATAAAGATAAAAACTGAATGAAACTAGAGATGGCAATTTAGAGACATAAGAAACTATTTCTCTGCTATTTCTAATATTTATTTAAGAACTAGCTAGCAATCAAAAATAAAACATCTTACTTAGAAGTTGGTCAAACTTAGTAAGACCAAAAAAAATCAACATTATATCTGAAAACAGGAAACACTAATTTCCCATTTTTAATTACACTTCTTCCATCTAAAATAAAAGGAATATAGTGACCTATGAGGTCAGAATGTAAAAAGTCACCTTATTAAGTTGCCAATGGTAACTATGTGGTAGGATGAAAATTACTGAGTCACATTTGCGTAGACTCTGAAAAGAAAGGGGCAATAAAAAAATTATAGGGGTACCAGCTAATACGCATATGTCTTTTCCAACTTTCATTGGAAGTACTGGTTTTCTGGTAGACTGTTCAAACTGCAACCATTTATTTCAATTGTTAAAACCAATATTTCCTTTGGAACAGCTGATATATGCAAATGTTCTGAAGCACTTTCTGAAGATATTCACTGCTCAGATATTGGCCAGAAGCTCTGGCAAAGGAAGCTGGGAGCTTCCTATTGAAAATTGCTACTGGTTTGGTTGGTTTTGGGGTTTTTTTTCCCGCTAAGATAATACAACTATCTCAGAAAAATTTTGCCAAAGGGGGAAAGAAACCCTTTGCAGTCAAGAAATAGTTTCACGCTTTTCCAAAATGATGTTTTCTTATGGTTCTGCCATGCTTTCAAATGATCAATTCTAAGGCAGGGGCGAGTAAATTTACATATATAATATTTTTTTGAAAAGTATAAGTATCTAGTGGTAGGAAATGTACGGCAATTTAAAAGGTGATTAAGAAAAAATTATATTTTATACACACACAAATATGCACACACATGCATATATGCTCAAATGTTTTGTTTTCATTTAGGGAATGAATATAAGTTTAATTAGCTCTAGGAATTACAGCTTATTGGCTTTTGCAAATATTGAAAACAAATGAATTGCATCTAACACACAGGATATTGTAGCTCTTAAATGTATATATCTCCTTATGATTCACTTGTTTCCATAAAGGACTTGTGCCCACTTAAGATTTTTTTATTATACTTATTTATTTTAAACATTTAATTTATTTTTTGGATGCTTTGGGTCTTCGTTGCTGCACGCGGGCTTTCTCTAGTTGCGGCAAGCAGGGGCTACTCTTTGTTGTGGTGCGTGGGCTTCTCATTGCGGTGGCTTCTCTTGTTGTGGAGCTCGGGCTCTAGGCACGTGGGCTCAGTAGTTGTGGCGCACGGGCTCAGTAGTTGTGGTGCACGGGCTTAGTTGCTCCGCGGCATGTGGGATCTTCCCGGACCAGGGATCGAACCCGCGTCCCCTGTACCGGCGGGGTGATTCTTAACCACTGCGCCACCAGGGAAGCTCCTTGTCAGCTTAAAGAACACACACATCCTAAAAAGAAGTTCAAGGTTTCTCAACCTCAGCATTATTGACACTTGGGTGGCTACCTTGCCATTGCCATTTCGGTGGCCTAGTCTTTGTCGTGGGGCCGTTCTTGGCATTGGAGGATGTTTAGCAGCAGGCCTGGCCTGCTAGATGCAGACAGCACTCCTGCAGTCCGTTATGACGGTCAAAATTATTTCTTGATATTGCCAAAACATCCCTGGGGGTCAGGGGCAGGCAAAACCATCTCCAGCTGAGAGTTATCCACTGCTTTATACCTAATGGACTTTAATGAAGGCTGTATTAGTCTGCTCAGGCTGCCATAACAAAATACCATAGACGGGGTGGTTTCAACAACATAAACGTATTTTCTCACGGTTCTGGGAGTTAGAAGTCCAAGAATAAGGTTCTGGACAATTTGGTTTCCAGTAAGAGCTCTCTTCTTGGCTTGCAGACAATCACCTTTTTATTTCCTCACATAGCCTTTCCTTGGTGCATGGACGCAGAGAGCTCGCTCACTTGCTGGTGCCTCTTATAAAGACACCAATTCTGTCAGATCAGGACCCCACATTCAGGACCCTAACCTTAACTACTTTAACCTTCATTACTTCCTTAGAGGCCCCATCTCCAAATATAGCCACACTGAAGACAGGACTTCAACATACAAATTTTATGGGGATACAAACAGTCAGTAAAAGGGGCACACATAATTTAAAACCTGCTAACCTGAAGTTTTTTGTAAGTAGCTTTAAATATTTTCATTCTTACATTTAAATGGTAGGATCCTTTATTCTGGGAATTTCCTCAAACATAAGATAAGGGATTTGTACTATAAAACCTGGCTCTAAAGGAGTGGGTGGTTGACCAGTTATTCCTTCCAATTTTGCAAAATTCTAATAGCTGCAGCTTCCAAAAACTTTCAAAGTATGAATATGTGAAGTTCAGTAGCTGTTTGTTTTGGTTTTAAATAAAATTATTTTACTTAAAATAAAAACAAAGACTGTGGTATATCAAAGACTAAATAATTAAATTCCAAAATCATATCAATAGCTCCATTCACTTGTTAACTAGAATACTGAAGAAACTGACTTTTTTAAGGGCAAGCAACATTTTCTTGATTTCCCTACAGAAAGCCTTTTCAGGAAAACTAAAAGTTAGACATGTACCTCCCCTTTGAAAAAGAAGCTATTGAGAAAGATAAATTAAGTAGCCAGAGAACCCAGAAAAATAAAAATTTCTGACTGCCAAATGGAATTCTGGGGGACCCATTGCATAGTGTAGTTTTTAGTCATATGTAAATGGATACACGTGTACGTATGTAATTATGCATATACACACCATGTATGCTCACCCCAACTGTATACCTATTTCTAAGATCAGCGTATGTACTACAAACTCAGACTTTGCTTTTGTTGCAAATTTAAGAAACTTAAGATATATGACTAAAATTTTTATTTTATCGTTTATTTGAGAAAACACATGAGGACTTTTAGGAACCTATAGAATAAAATCTAAAAAGAGGGCTTCCCTGGTGGCGCAGTGGTTGAGAGTCTGCCTACCGATGCAGCGGACGCGGGTTCGTGCCCCAGTCCAGGAGGATCCCACATGCCGCGGAGCGGCTGGGCCCGTGAGCCATGGCCGCTGAGCCTGCGCGTCCGGAGCCTGTGCTCCGCAACGGGAGAGGCCACGACAGTGAGAGGCCCGCGTACCGCAAAAAAAAAAAAAAAAACCTAAAGGAACGCTGTACTATCATTTAGTCGAAATTCTTAAAGCAGTGAAAACAGGTATCTTCATTTTTTTTCTTAAAAAGTCTCCAGGGGGATTTCACTGGTTTGATGTTATTGTTTGTTTTGTTTTGTCTTACAAATAGTATTCTATAGTATATCAAAAATGAGATGACACTTGAACAATGCAGTGGGCCGGGATGGGGGGTTGGTTGTTAGGGACACCAACCAACCCTCACACAGTTGAAAATCCAAGTATAATCATATGGTTGGCCCTCGTTATGGGAGGTTCAACATCTGTAGTTCAAGCAACCTCAGAGAGTGTGGCATTGTTGCAGTATTTATTGAAAAAAAATCTGCATATAAGTGGGCCCACACAGTTCAAACCCATGTTGTTCAAGGGTCAACGGCAGCACACACATTGTTAATATGTCAAAACTATCTATTTACTATTTTTAGATAGTATGGTACACTACATAGTAAATAGATAGTATTGACATATTAACAGGAATTTTTTTTTTTAATTTGAGCTACATTTTTTGTTTGTTTGTTTTCATTTGGCTACGTTGGGTCTTTGTTGTGGCAGGCGGGCTCTCTAGCTGTGGCAGGCAGGCTCTCTAGCTGCAGCATGCGGGCTTAGCTGCCCTGTGGCATGTGGGATCTTAGTTCCCCAACCTGAGGTTGAACCCACGTTCCCTGCATTGGAAGGTGGGTTCTTGACAACCGGACCACCAGGGAAGTCCCTATTCATTTTTTGTTCTCAAATATTATGACTCTTTAAGCCAGATTATAAGTGCACCCTTGTACTTATTTCAGAGCTTTACCATCTAAAAAGGCTACAAAATATTCTTTAAAACAAACACAATTTGTTTTAATTTCCTCATTGGACTTTCAGGTAACACCAGGAACAAATGTTTAGCATCCCCATAGAACAATGGAGAAAGGAGTCATTTCTCCTCTTATTTTGCTGGGCAGTTAATCTCTAGTCTCCTAAACTTAACATGAAGTAAATATAGCAACATGAATCAATATTTAAAGCTTAACTTTCTAGGTGTAAATTGCTATTTCTTCATCCAATCAACGTAAGGACAAATGCTTGGAACTCAGGTCAACATAAGACCTGAGAGAATTTTCTCCTATCAGTAAGAGAAAAAAGAAGCAGAAATTTATAAATGTATTTTCACTGAAATATTCCCTATTTCTTTATTTTATTTTACTACCTATCTGAAGTGCTTTCAAATGAAATGCAATATAATGCAAATTTTGATATTTTTCCTTTTCCTGACCCCATAAAAAGCTCATCTTTACATATAAACTGTGGCTTAACAACTACTGAGACTGCCAGGAAAAGAAAGAAAAGTACTAACACACATACACATCCATACACACAATCTATTGAGTTTAAATTTGTAATTTTACCATGGCCTGAAAGGATATAAAAGAATGTAACAGGGGCTTCCCTGGTGGCGCAGTGGTTGAGAGTCCGCCTGCCGATGCAGGGGACATGGGTTCATGCCCCGGTCCGGGAAGATCCCACATGCCGCAGCAGCGGCTGGGCCCGTGAGCCATGGCCGCTAGGCCTGCGCGTCCGGAGCCTGTGCTCCGCGGCGGGAGAGGCCACAGCAGTGAGAGGCCCGAGTATCGCAAAAAAAAAAAAAAAAAAAAAAAAAAAGAATGTAACAGACACTGTTTCATGGGCATTAAACTTTTTCACATCCAAGTCTAATCTGATTTTAGGGAAGCGATTCTTGGTTAGACTTTTCTAGCTATTTAAAGAGGCCTCTGCAGTATTCAAATGTTCTAGGCACTATTTTATAGAACATTCCTAAGTTTGACGACGATGATTCTTGGACACGAAAACCAACAGTGACATTTACAAGACTCCAAAATATCCTCAATGCTGACGCAATATCAACGCACTCTAACTCAAACATCGGGATACTATGACTTTTTTCCCAGAGAACTTAGGAGCTTTAATTGCACAACTCCCATTAATCATCTTGAAAATGGCATAACTGAAACTCTATACGTCTAGATAAGTATTACGTAATGCATGAGAGTCGGGTTAGCTGCTGCCGAGGAGGTGGAGAAAGGGAAAAAGGCAACAAATCACACACACATTCTTGTTACAAAAATACCACTCCTTTCTCCAGCAGCTTTTGTCTGTGAGAGATCAGATATACATACAACTGTGACAGCAACAGTTATATCAGCACACAATTTTAGCTGATACTCATCTGAAGAAATCTTAGCCTCCTCAGAGAGGGCCCACAGGGATCTTATATTTAGAGTTGCTTTTGATGGGATGCTGTAAGAAGAAACGGTCTCACTTTTTCCTTCTACTCCTGGCCTCCTCTATGCCACAGAATCCCACAAAAGTGTGTAGCCATCTATGAAGTGCTATAAAGGGTTTAGCTGGCACCTATGGTCTGCCACTATTCCAGTCTTCCTAGGCGCCAAAGATGGGTCTGGCCAGCATCCCTAAGCCAAACCAGAGCCTCCATGACCTTGTGAAAAGCCCAGTGACATTTGGTAGGTGCCAGTATCATTAAACAGTCCAACATTTGTTGGCTGCTTTTTTATAGCATCATAAAATTGGAAATGCCAGATCACTATGTTTCTATTATTTTTTTAAATTGCTTCATTATTTTTTCGGTACAGTAAGTGTCAGACTTCTAAACTGTTTGGAGCAGAAACACTTCTGAAGTTTCATGGTATCCAAATCAGACAGTCTTCAATCTTGGCTAATAATTAAAAGCCCTAACATTTACATAATAAAATTTAGAGCTCTATTTGTAGCGCATGCCTTTCAATTGAGAAATACAAAATGTTTTACAGATAGCACCCAATTCATCATCATACCATTATTAGGTGGATTACAGCATGACTGTCTATATTATATTTCTAGGGCTTTCCTGAAGGTAAAAAGGAGGTAAACTTCTTAAGTCAAAAGTACATAATTTTTTCCTTAACAATCTCTTGGAAGACTTGTTTAAGCAGTTCTTTATAGAACTATTCTAGCTCTTAGTGCATTGATAAAGCAAAAGCTCTCCATCTTTAAATACCTCTCCAAAGGAGAAGGAAAGGGGTCCTCACCCAAGTACACATAACTGAACCCAGACAGCCCAACTACAAAGTTGGAACTCTTCGCCATTACACTAGAGGTAATGGTAACCATTACACCATCACTTGATCATCGTTACATGTGCGTGCTTTTCTAATCACTGCTCACACCAAACACAGAAGACTTTATCCAGAATAGGTCAGAACCAAACGGATGCTTCAACCCCCTTGAGTTCTGCAAAGCAAAAGATGTTTCACAATATAAGCAACTAATTTTGGAGAAGATTAATCCACATAGTATTTCCAAAGTGTAATGAAAAAAATTAGAGTCTCTTATAACTTCCAGTTTCTCTGTCATTCTTTTTTTTTCCCCCTCAGCAGGACCTGTACTATAGGATCAACAGCAGAAAAGAAAATAATTGAACACCATGAAGTTAAATTTCTGCTTCACATTATCCATTTCAACAAGAGCCCTAGTGAGTCAAGAGGTTCTTGGACTATCTATGGATTCCACTGACCTGGCCTCTGTGATTTAGATAGATCACAAGTAAAGAAAAGGTGATTTTATACAGAAAAAGAGAATACATTATATATATTAAAAATAGGGCTTCCTGGTGGCACAGTGGTTGAGAGTCTGCCTGCCCGGGTTCATGCCCCGGTCCGGGAAGATCCCACATGCCGCGGAGCGGCTGGGCCCGTGAGCCATGGCCGCTGAGCCTGCGCGTCCGGAGCCTGTGCTCCGCAACGGGAGAGGCCACAACAGTGAGAGGCTTGCATACTGCAAAAAAAAATAATAATTAAAAATAAAAAACAAAATTAGACAATATAGAGAGGCTTTAAGGGGCAAGTCTTTCATTCAGCAACAGAAAAGAAAGTAATGGAAATCAAAGAGGTAAAACATTTTGATGACGTCAGCTCAAGAATAATAACACCATTGCTTTTTATTTACATGAAGCATTTGCTATATTTATACCTTCTAGATCCTACATATGCCTACAAATATAGGAAAGTAAACCCTGTTTTCACATCTCTAAAATAACATTTATTATTGGTTATGATAAACCTTTAAGTATAATATTATGCAATGTTTTCAAGGTCCCACTTCAATATTTCCCTTGTAAATCTCCCATCAAAACCCACTAGATTGGATAGTGTATAGTATGCATATGACTGGTGCTTAAACAGTTTTCTAAACTATAACAGATGTCCAAAATTTTGGCTATCAGTTTTATATAGAAATTATTAAATTACACTGCTCTCCAATCTTTTAGAGACATCACTGACTTTGCCAAATAACAAAGACCCTTCCTTTTCCCCAATTTTTCATTCCAAGTCCTCTGTAAACCTCTGAGATTCCCTAACTGAAGACACACAGTCACTAGCTTCCTGACCTCACAGATTCTGCCTCAAGTCCAGCCATTAAACACTACTGCTTCACGTAAACAATGACAGAGCACAAGGCAAAGGTGAGGTGACAGAGGTCCGCACTACTGCTGACCACTGTCTCCTTCGGGCAGATCAACTTCGTACTTGAACAGAATGTGCTCAATGCCACTGGCACTGCCCCCGTAGGGAAAGCACTCCCCTCCCCCCATCCCCATGACAATTTGCTAAAATTGTGCAGTCATCAGCTCTCTCTCTCTCTCAGACTTCAGGCTGCAGCGAGGAGAAAGACAATTGGCTCCCGGGCCCAGAACACGTCTCTATTGGATGCTGACTGCAGCAGCATAGGCGGTAGGGTGAAAAACAATCTCTTGAAGTAAAAAAAAAAAAAAAGCATCACAACACAGGTTATCTGAGCCCGTCTCCTCCTCTGCCCCCACCCCCATCCCCAGAGACTTCCACTGGCTTTCTCAGGCAGGTTCCCAAACATCTAAAGGAGTGACCGTGAACAGAAGTTACTTGAAAATTATCTCTGGGAATAAAACAGGAAAGTCTCCAAATTTTGAGAAAGAGTTCATATATTTCTACTATCCTAGAACAGCTTTCTGGAAAATGATCCACTTTAACAGTAAACAAATAAAAAGAGATGCCTATGAACTATGGAACTCTTTCAAAACATCTATATGATAAGTCTCTTAAGGCAGAAGGGTACTGAAGTGACTTAAACAGAGGCATTTGAAAAGCTTAATCATTACAAGGCGTTCTGTTCGAAACAGCAATCAGAAGCTGCGGAGATATTCTTAAGTGCTTATTTAAGATGAAAAGTATGGAGATGTTGGGCCTCACGGGAACCTCAGCCACGGCAACACTTTTATAATAACTCAGAATGCGAACGTAAGAGGGAAAAGCACAGGCGGCTGTCACATGGTGTTTTTCTCCTGCTATCACATCAAAAACATTTAGGCTGAAAGCCCGGATCTGCTCAACACCGGGCTTGGGTGCATTAAGTGAGTAAAGCAACGTATCTGTGAATTTTACACTCTCTACCTCTGGCTAAAGCAGGTGGCTGTTAGTAGACATAGTTGTTTCATGTTCCTTGGCACTCTGCACATGCCTTCCTCCCAGCAGGGCCACAGGGCTTTACTGTGCACTAATGTCTTGCCTTCCTCCCATGGTGATGGCCTCCAGAAGGAGGCTGTGCCTCAACCTTGTGCCCACAGCACAGCCCAGGCCAATAAACCTAATAAACATTTGCCAAGTGAGTGAGTCCTGACTTTATTTCAGAATACAAGATATTCTGTCCAGAGAAAGAGAAATATAGTATGACATCACTTACATGTGGAGGCTAAAAAAAAAAAATGATACAAATGAACTTATTTACAAAACAGAAACAGACTCACAGACTTAGAGAACAAACTTATGGTTACCGGGGGAAGGGTGGGGGGGAGGGATAGACTGGGAGTTTGGGATTGACATGTACACACTGCTATATTTAAAATAGACTGGGCTCCCCTGGTGGCGCAGTGGTTAAGAATCCACCTGCCAATGCAGGGGACACGGGTTCGAGCCCTGGTCCGGGAAGATCCCACATGCCACGGAGCAACTAAGCCCGTGTGCCACAACTACTGAGCCTGTGAGCCACGACTACTGAAGCCCGCGCGCCTAGAGCCCGTGCTCCTCGACAAGAGAAGCCACCGCAATGAGAAGCCCGCACACCGCAATGAAGAGTAGCCCCCGCTCGCCGCAACTAGAGAAAGCCCGCCCACAGCAACGAAGACCCAACGCAGCCAAATAAATAAATTTCTTTTTAAATTTTTAAATAAATAAATAAATAAATAAAATAGATAACCAACAAGGACCTACTATATAGCACAGGGAACTCTGTTCACTATTATGTAACAACCTAAATGGGAAAACAATTTGAAAAAGAATAGGTACATGTATATGTATAATTGAATCACTTTGCTGTACACCTGAAACTAACACATTGTTAATCAACTATACTCCAATATAAGAAGTTAAAAAATAAATAAACTTACAATAAAAAAACCTTCAGACACACACACAAAAAAGAAGAAATTAACACATTATAAATCAACTATACTTCCATTAAAAAATAAATTATATTAAAAAAAATTCTGTCCGATAAAGTAGTTCTCAAAAACATTCCTTGTGCATCTTCACCCAGACCTCTGTCAACTCACACACTGTGGCCTCATCTTCTCTCAATTCAATTGTATTTTCCTTCTCCCCTAGTCTCCTCCCATTTGCTCCATTTCCTGGTAACTTCTTACTACCATCATCCAACCACAACTTTGTACTCCGACCCAAATAAGCAATATGGCCACTTGCTGGATTTCTCTGTGCCTTGAGCGTGTAACCTTCTCCTCTAGAGGTCTTGGTGATTTTCACACAGGAACTGTCCCAGGACTTGACATAAAAAAAGCAATAGAGCCCCAGCTCAATGGTGACGACCACATGAACTGGAATCACAGAGTTGTTTGTTCCAATGCTAATTTTGATATTTATTAGCAGCGAGACCGGGTTAATTACTCAGCCTCGCTCAACTTCAACTTCCTCTTCTATAAAACTGGAAGTAAGAATACCATCCTAGGGGGCTTCCCTGGTGGCGCAGTGGTTGAGAGTCCGCCTGCCGATGCAGGGGACACGGGTTCGTGCCCCGGTCCGGGAAGATCTCACGTGCCGCGGAGCGGCTGGGCCCGTGAGCCATGGCCGCTGAGCCTGCGCGTCCAGAGCCTGTGCTCTGCAACGGGAGAGGCCACAGCAGTGAGAGGCCGGCGTACCGCAAAAAAAAAAAAACAAAAAAAACCAGAATACTATCCTAGGGATGGAGTGACTGTTAGGCGAAGGCATGAATAATGGCCCTTGATTATGCTCTGGTACTCAGGGGACGGACAGCCCTAGGTCCCTCTCACTCTCCTAACACATTCTTCACATCCCTGGAACCTTGCAACCCCTGCTTCCTGTCACACAGTCCCACATCTCTGGTCACGCTTGAAAGCGTTCCTTCTCCTTTTCCTTCAGCCCCTGTTTTGACAGAGTCCTTCAGTTCACTGTCAAGTTAGAATCTCTTTTAATGAACTACTAACTCCCACTAAGCCTCTAGTGGCCAAGGATGGCAAATTTCCAGTCCAGGGGAAAAAACACTTCTCCAGGAGCCGGGGAGCCCTGGCTTCACTACAGCTCTTTCAGCCACTAGCTTTGTGGCATCATACAGATGCTCACTCACCTCCTAGCCCAAACAGTGCCTTCGTTTGTGAAACTGTAGCCAAGTAACGCAACTCCTGAGTGGCTGTGAGAAAGCTTTCCCAGTGCCCAAAGGCTGAATCAACTGGTGCTTATTTCTCTGACCATAAGGAAACTGGGCATCTGTATTTTAAAAGGGGTTGATAATAAAGAGGAATCATTATCCTAGGTTAAATCTGATGATGAGAGGTGACCCTTTTCAAGTGTCACTTTCCTTGGATGTTTCCTCTTTCCCTTTCCCCTCTTCCTTCTCTTTCTTGTCAGGTAGGATAAACTCACAGTGGTGAACTCAGCACCAGTCAAACTGTATTACAGGTAATTTTTACAAGTCTGTCTATCCCTCGAGATTAAGAACTTGTTAAAAACAGGACAAACTCTTAACTTAGCAACCTAAGTACTTTTAGTTAATGTTTGTAGGATGAATAAGCAATTGGAGACAGGAGGGCACTTCTGGGGTCCCAGCCATCATGCCACTGAGACACCCCTGTAAGGTTTAAGCCAATGGTCCTTAATCATGGCTGTACATTATAAATTAAAAATCCCTATACCCAGCCTCCATTCCCAGAAATTCTGCTTTAATTGATTTTGGCTGGGTCCCAGGAAAGCTCTCAGACAATTCTAATGACTGCTACTCTGAGGACCACTGGTTAGTCTCTATATACTAATGCACATTCTCATTTACATGTCAATCACAGCCCTTTTCCCTAGTTCTTTTAAACCCAGTGTTTGCCAGTGACTCCAAGATAACCACTAATGGTATCTGTCAGTTAACTGATACTTGTGTTTCTAAACGGTCTCCTCACAGCTCCTTTCCTGGACAGTGGGAGAAAGGGCACTCGGGGCAAGGGCGGGCACAAAAAGAGCCACTGCCTTTTGTTCCCTTGGGCATGTCATCTTGGGCACACAGGCAGGCAAAAGAGAAAGCAGAATGGAACAACGATTCATTGTCTCCTCATCTAACCCAAAAAACAAGCTAGAAGATAGGAAATGAATGGATGAGGCAAACAAGTAAAATAAAATAGGCGGTTTTGCCTTAAATATGCTTTACGCCAAGTCTTAATATCTTCTAGAATAACTTATTTATACATTTATCTACTTGCTGAGACTACTCATGTGCTGAGTGCTGCAGGGCCGCGGAGACACAACATGAACCGGACACGTAGTTTGCAAAGGGGAATAAAGCACGCACATAAACAGCTAGAATATACGGACAGAAGACAAAAAGGGTCATAAGGTCAAAAAGACATTCCACTTAGAAAAATCAGATAATAGCTTTGAAGAAGAGGTAGAATTTATACATGAGCGGTTAGAAAAGATATCCAGGTAGAGGAAATAATATAATTTGAAGCATCAGTGACAAGTAATAAGTCTGTAATAAGAGGAGTGGGAAATAAGGTTTGCTAAGTATGCTGAGTCTCGCTTGGGGACAGTTTTAAAAACTGAGTTAAAGACTGTCTACTTTCTTCTGTAGGCCAGGGAGAGCCACTGAAGGGAACCAGGGATGACAAGAGCAAAGCTGTTGTTTCATGAATTCATCAGACAGGAGCACAAGGGGGCTTGACATGGCTGACAGCCTGGGGAGGAGAGACCAATTAAGTAATTATTTTAATAGTCCAGGCAAGAGCTAACACAGACCCGACCATTCTCCACATCATTATCCCATCTTTTTCACAAGCTCCCACTCCACCCCTGTTCTAATGCACACTCACATACTCATTCTCTCTCCCTTTTCCTTTCTCTCTCTCTCCCCAGACATACTAAACTAAACTAC
Organism: Phocoena phocoena; assembly: GCF_963924675.1. Classification (NCBI taxonomy): domain Eukaryota; kingdom Metazoa; phylum Chordata; class Mammalia; order Artiodactyla; family Phocoenidae; genus Phocoena; species Phocoena phocoena. Next base: position 33,760,349 of record NC_089222.1, on the reverse strand, counting down.
AGTCAATCCCGTGTACAAGACATTACTTTGTCCGTGTAGATCCAGTTCTTCAAATAGTTCGCCTTCCCCCCATCTTTTTTGTTGGGCCTAATTTCCAGTCAGTCTCCAGTTAAATGTTGCCACCTCCAGGAAGTTTTCTTTAAACTTCAAGCCTTTGTTTAATGCTCTGTTAGTTGGTTCCAGAGCACTCATTACACTTTATCATAATTGCTTGGCAGTTGCCTATTTCTTTCACTAGACCAGGAATGAGGCTTGAAAACCACGACTGTTTATTTTCCAGTTGTATTCCTCAAACAAGAACATCTAGAATAGTGTCAGGCTCCTAATAGGTATTAACTCATTGAAGGAGCAAATAAGTAGTCTTTTAAAGCAGAATGTATACTGAATAATATACATATCATACATATATACTAGACATGTAATACACACTCATATATTAACTGTATATCTAACTTCTAAAACACAACTAGAACAGGGCTTTTTCAAAACCTACTAACGGGGATTCCCTGGTGGTGCAGTGGTTGAGAGTCCGCCTGCCGATGCAGGGGACACGGGTTCGTGCCCCGGTCCGGGAAGATCCCACATGCCGCGGAGCGGCTGGGCCCGTGAGCCATGGCCGCTGAGCCTGCGCGTCCAGAGCCTGTGCTCCGCAACGGGAGAGGCCACAACAGTGAGACGCCCGCGTACCGCAAAAAAAAAACAAAACAAAAAAAACCTACTAATGTCTTGAGAATGTACTTAATTGATTATCTGCCACATTACACCTGATCATTTTCCAATTTCTTGCTACTTAATAACAAATTTCTGGTTCAATCATTAGTCTGTTATTCTATGTTCCACTGTTTCCTTAATACCACGATAAAAACTGGCCTCCACACTACAGTCAAATCAGAAAACAGTAAATAGTAACTGTAATTTGGATTACTCAGATTAGAAAATGTTACTTGGAAGTGTCAATATGGTAGGCAGCTTGGCCAAAATTCTGAGGCATTGCTCAAGGGATATACCAATAAAATGAAACTAAGAATGTTTTGGGTTTTTTCCTGTTGTAATAGTTCTTGTTAGAATAGCAAGAAAAGTGGTTGATAATCAAATGGACTGATTATGCAAACAAAAAGTAACTCCTCCTAAAACCATTATTCCATGTTATAAACTGGCAGGGTTTTGCTAAAGCATACCGGCTTCTGTGGGGCAGGGGGCAGATGCCCCAGGCTCCACAGGAGTGCATCCGTGAGATTACCAGAGCACACCTAACACACAGCAAGAAAAGATTTACAATGTATTAGTCAAGGAGTTTATTTTAGGGAGAGATTAAACGGAGAACCATGTAAGGACCAAGAAATACTTTACATAAATTCAAGTAAAAGTTTACAAATTATCCATCGCCTTATTATTTACACTTAAAACATGTTATCAATCATTTGAGTCTGCGCAGTCCTCAGAATACCAATGTTCTTATCTCCCAGATTTTCTGAAGTGGGGGAACTTTCAGATGACATCGTTCGTTCTTAACAGTACACATACAGTCCTGCCAACTCATTTGCTGTGGATTTGCTTTCTGTCATTTCTCCTTTTGTTTTTTCCAGTAATATACTCAAAAATATGCTATACCCACTGTGTTTTTCTTTAATATATGTCTATGGGTCCACTATGTAAAAACACCTGTTAATTCACCACAGGCCATTTCTTATACCTCACTTTTCATAAATAAAACACTTTGCTCACACAAATGAACAGACAGTTCATTAAAATAAATGGGTAACCCCCAAACTTTCTTTTGAGAATTTTAACCTACATCTTTCTTTTATCTGATTACCTAACGAAAAAGAAAGGAAAAAACAGAGTGAGGCAGACCATAAATCATAACATAGGGTAAATTTTAGAAAATAGATAATCAATACTATGAAGTGTCCTGTGACACCAAGGGGGACCAAGTGCAGAGGAAAATAAGACCGGGGTGAAGCAGTTCCTGGAGCATTTTCAATCGACCTCACAATGACCATGTGAGTAACCGGCATTAACTCCATTAGGCTGACGGGGAAATTAAGGCCCACAGAGATTTAATGACTTGCCCAAGATCGCAGAAGTAGCAAATAAAGTTTAAATCTAAACTCGAGGTCTGATACTAAGTCTGAGGATTATGTCCTCTATAGCGCAGCTGGCTTCTCAGGAATCCAAAAAGCCAGGAGGTTCTACTAGGTAAAATGGTAGCAAGTAACACCACACAGGTGGGAACTTCAGGCTGTCCAAAAGACAAGAGATAAACCAACCTGGCTGGAACGAGGGCTTTGTTCAGGAGAGGTAAATTCAGAGAGTTAAGGCAAAGTAAGTGGAAGTAACTAAATACCTGGTTAAGAAATCTAAATATAAGCAAAGAAAACCCATCCATTGAGTGCCTTTGCTGAGATCAATTTGAATTTCAGGCAGACACTGCATAGTGAAAATGGCCCAAGTCATAAGGATGTAGAAAGACTGCACTCAGTAAGTTCAAGTGGAATGACTGTCTAGCTATATTGTTCCTAACAACATAAGACAAAACAGTTGCGCTAAAATGTTTAAGTGGGTTAGCATGTCAAGCTAGCACACACATGTCCTCTGTGAAATGTATTACATACCAAAATGGCAGAGAAGAGAAACTAGACTTAAATGATGATCAGGACTATTATTTGATATTTGAGTTTAAAATAATTTATATGACCCTATGAAGAAATGAAAAGGTACCTAGTCACTCTATTAACCCTGAAGAAATAAGATGCTTGCTTTGCAATCTTAGATTTATAAAAAAAAACATTTCTCACAAAATAAAAACTACTTATCTATATCTTTTTAAAAAAATTATGAACAGTTTAATACAAGGCAAGGAAATTAACCATGGATGATGAGGGGAAAAAACTTTACCATGTTATTTATTGTTCGTGCTCTTCCAGATAGAGCAGTGGACATAATCAACTCAACTAAAGTCCTCCTAGAGCCAGGCTCCACCTGACACCACTTCTGTTCATTCTCTTCACAGCACTGGTCATACCTGCAACTACGCTGCTTATTTATGTGTTTCCTTACTGACTGACAGGCTGCACTAGGGACCTAAGATCCATGAAGGCAGGGCTTGTTTCCCAGAGCTTGGAGTGAGTCACAGTGTGGAATAAAGGAAAGAATAGATCTCACGTAATCCTCCCCACAATTCTATGATGGGAGTACTGCAATCTCCACCCCCATGACCTGGTGAGGATCAGGGATCCTGTGAAATTAAATAATTTGCACAAAGTCACAGAACAATTAAAGCCACAGAGACTCATCTGCCTGATTCATATGTACTACCGTACAAACAAATTTGGCAGACTATGTTTAGAACTAAGACAATATCAAGTTGAAATTCAAATAGTCAGTGTTTAAAATGTAGCAATGAAAAAAGAACGATCTCCAGAGGGCTCTTTTCACGGTATATAAGTGCAGTCAGACATACTTCTCATAGCTGTCACCACAGTACACATTTAGTTATACTATGGATTTCACACAAATTGATATGACATTTTGCAAATCATAAACAAAGTTGTTGATGTCACCCTTTGGGAAAAAACTCAATTTTGCTCCAAAGTATTTGTGTTGCCACTACTAAGGTCTCAGTGGTTCTCACTTAGGAGAAAATTGTGAAGAAAATCTAGCTGATATTCTTATTTTTAAAAGCTGTAGGTTCATCCTGGAAAACCACGTAGGATGAACTGAATGTCAGTGCTAAAAATAGATTCATACAAAATTGGTTACTCTCAATAACTGTTAAAAAAGCTCTATAAATTAGACACCATTTTCCAGTGACATTCTTAGAAAAAAATTATTTAAAATACTTTCATACCTCCTACTAAAAGTGATAATATCCATGAGGACTGAGAAATGACTCTTTTGAGAAAACAATTTCTACAAACAACTGGCGAACTATATATAATCAAATTCACTTAGCCAACTACTGCACATACATAGGAAAGAGGAAACTGTACCCACAATTTTGCTAATAACCTATTTTTTACATCTATCTATTAATAAATATATATTGGGTGTCCATTAGCTTATCATTATGCTGGATGACACAGGATAGAAAAAGAAAGATAAAATGTAACTCTAATTAGTAAAGAGAGTCAGATGTAGGAGACATGAGTGGAAGCTGTCTTCATGGGAAACATCCTCAAGATGAGGTATGGATAAAGTTGGACTAAAATGGTCGAAGGACATTCTCTCAGCCCTGACAGGATTCATGCTCCACCCTCCCATTCATTCTCTAGATAAGGTGCTTTCTTACCTACTAGTTCACTAGGGTTCCAGAGACTTCTGGCTCATTGCTCACCATTTTGTGGTGGTTAAATCTCAGAAAGTGAAAGGGCTTGGATTATGCCCATTAAAAGTACTCTGGATTGCTTCCATGTCTTGGTTATTCTAAGTAGCGCTGCTCTGAACACTGGGGTACAACATAAATGTCCATCGACAGATGAATGGTAAAGAAGATGTGGTATATATATAGGATATATCTATACACAAGCATACATACACAATGGACTATTACTCAGCCATAAAAATGAATGAAACAATGCCATTTGAGCAACACGGATGGACCTAGAGATTATCATGCTAAGTGAAGTAACTCTGAAAGAGAAAGACAAATATCATATGACATCACTTATATGTGGAATCTAAAAAAAAGAAGGATACAAATGAACTTATTTACAAAGCAGAAATAGACTCACAGAGATAGAAAACAAACTTATGGTTACCAAAGGGGGAAGGGGGGAGGGATAATTTAGGAACTTGGGATTAACAGATAAACCTATCTACTATATATAAAATAGATAAACAACAAGGAACTACTGTGTAGCTAGCACAGGGAAATATACTCAATATCTTGTAATAACCTATAATGGAAAATAATCTGGAAAAGAATATATATAACTGAATCACTTTGCTGTACACCTGAAACATTGTAAATCAACTATGCTTTAATTTAAAAAAAAAATAAGGGAAGGGGAAACAAACAAAAAAAAGCACTCTGGAACCTGAGATCAGTTTTGGATATCAAAAAATCCTCTAGGATAGATTCTAGCCGCAAGATCATTTGTGATTCTAACCTACACAGCAGATTTAAAAGCCATGCAATGGCCATGAGCCCCTTCTATGTGAATTCTAGTGGGAATGCAATGTTGCCACTTTCTAGGATCTCAGAGCTATACAGGCACACATGGGGAAGGGATTTGAGGGAGAGATGACATAAGACAGGGAGACAGACCAGTAAGTGTTAGGTGGGAAGGATAGGGATGTTTATGTGTAGTTCTGTTACCCTCCTATGGCATCTAGGCAAGAGATGTGGACCCCTTTTAGGAGGTACCTCAAAGAGATACGACAGAACCACTCTAGAAACTTAGGATCTAAGGCAATAAATTATATACTGCATTAACATGCTGGAAAATTCAACAGACCATCTGCATAGGCATGTTTCCTGTTAAAAACAGAAAAAAAGGGGCTTTGGGATTTTCTACTCAGATGAATTCTCAGGAATATTTTTACATCTTTTATGAAGTTTCCCTTACATTACTGCAAAAAATGAGAGTAGCTACCTTTCAAAAGAATGTGACGGTACTGGCAGAGCACTGAAATATTCTGAATGGCTACTTTTATAATGTATGCTCTTTCTTCATGTGTATCTTTCCCACCCTGAGATTATGGCTCACCCAGTTAAGGCTATTACATAATTGTGACAAAAATAGAAAGGGATTAGTTAAGAAGAAATGCTAAAGAAGACATATATTATTCAAAAATTAAAGATTAACACTTTGAATGTTCTGTACTTCTTGTTGCTACTTAACCAATGCAGAAATTCTGGGGCAGTTGTTTATTCAAAGAGGCAGAAGTAGGAGAAGTATGCCGATTTTCAAAAGCATTCCATTCATTTTTTGAGTTTTGAAATGGCACATGAAATGTAAATATGTACAAAAGGCTCAATTTGTTGAACTCTGTTCCCATTAACACCACTGCAATGGGTCTCATATCAATTTTAGTTCCCAGAAAGATGCTCTGAAGTTTTTAATAGAAGCATTATGTAGCAATAAGAAGTGGACTACATATTAACACGGATACAATATTACCCAAGTACTAAGAAAAAAATAAGGCCCATCTTTAGGGACCTCTTGTTGATATTTCTGTTTATATTGCATTATATGAAGAAAAAAGAAGTCTTTATGCCAGTACTTGCTAGTTATAAATCTCAACTGCCTCTCCACAAGGTACATTTCTTTTTCCAAAAATGACAAGATTGAATGATGTTCCCTGTACTTGTAATCCATGCTCAGTAGAAGAAACTCTTAAAAACTCCGCAATACATTCAGATGATAGAAGCTAAGGGAGTGCCAATACTTTATTAGCAATTCCTTGAAAACTCAGCCTTTTCCCCCAGAGTAGAACTGGAAACCATTCATAAGAATGTTTAAGGGCTTCCCTGGTGGCGCAGTGGTTGAGAGTCCGCCTGCCGATGCAGGGGACGCGGGTTCGTGCCCCGGTCCGGGAAGATCCCACATGCCGCGGAGTGGCTGGGCCCGTGAGCCATGGCCGCTGGGCCTGCGCGTCCGGAGCCTGTGCTCCGCAACGGGAGAGGCCACAACAGTGAGAGGCCCACATACCGCAAAAAAAAAAAGAATGTTTAAAATGGGCTTCCCTATGAGTTGGGGTGGGAAGAGGATAGACACACAGATACTGCATGCTTGTATGTTACTTCTCACTGCTACCAATTAGGATGTCAGCACTTTGCTGATCAAATCTGATTTTTCACCTCTGATGTATACTCTGTTTTTCATCTTGAATTATGCTAAGGTGTTCGGTATAGGAAGTAGCACTGCGATAATGCCTGACATATGTTTAGCAGAAGGCTGCACAAACAAAACCATGGCAGGCGGGAGCTAGATGCACCGAGGGTGAGGAAGCATGCAAAATTAAGCCCCCAAATATGGTCAGCTTTCCTCCCCAAAGTCTTCTGGAGCCTCAAGAAGCATTTTGGTTCCCCATGTGATTTTCAGGCAAGTTGTGTGAACTAAGTTTTCAAATGCAAATGACAAGGTCAAAAGAAGGAAGGTTTCCAGGTATGAGGATCTGGAAGAAGCAATGGAAATGTGGGAAGAAGGTCAGGAATTTGAAGGGTAATGTCAGAGATCTGTGAAGGGAAGCTTAAGCAGTTACATAACACATCTGCTCCTAGCTGTGAAGACTTCACACTTCAAACTTGGGATCGTCATTATCCATTCTAGGAAAGGTTTACATTTCTCCAAGTAAGTTCACCTTTATGTGTAATATTATGCTGTGAAGTTCCTTTAAAACTGATAAAGGAGGCAGTGTTTAAAGGTGGGAGCGCCAAAAGGGAAAGGATATCTGTATGCATATGGCTGATTCATTTTGTTGTGCAGTGGAGGCTAACACAACATTGTAAAGCAACCCTACTCCAGTAAAAATTAAAAAAAAAAAAAAAAAAGTGGGAGCTCAAAAAGCAAAAGGATACATTCAGTTTGAAATCCCAACCCTGCTACTTACCAGCCCTATGACCTTATGCATACAGTTTCTCATCAATAAAATGGGAATAACTATACTATCTACCTGATAATGTGATTTAAGAGAATTCAAATGAAAATTTATGTAAAGCCAGTACCTACCACCTAGAAAACACCGGTAGAGTGTAGTTGTTTTTCTTATTATAAGTTTATCTTGATTTGTTAGATGAAAGTTTTCTAGTCTCTCTCTACTCTGAGTTCATTTTGAAGGCCTAGGTTCATTGTTCTGGTAAGTAGGGCCTTTCTACAAAGGTCTCTGCCACTCCAGACTGCAGGACAAGGGCATTCTTGCCTGTGCCCTGTGACCCCCTCTCGGAATCAAGTATCCTAGTATTAATATTCCTGCTACCTGGGTGTGCTTCTCCACTACAAGAAAGCAGGCATGGCATTTTATTTCTAAAAACTTGATCTCAGGGCTTCCCTGGTGGCGCAGTGGTTGAGAGTCTGCCTGCCGATGCAGGGGACATGGGTTCGTGCCCCGGTCCAGGAAGATCCCACATGCCGCGGAGCGGCTAGGCCCGTGAGCCATGGCCGCTGAGCCTGCGCGTCCGGAGCCTGTGCTCCGCAACGGGAGAGGCCACAACAGTGAGAGGCCCGCGTACTGCAAAAAAAAAAACAAAAAACAAAAAACAAAAAAAACTAATTCACCCTTTGTGTGTTTGTGTGTGTGTAGAAAGAGAGTTACACATACGAGAGAGATGAATATACATACATATATATGGGGTATGTGTATATACAGAGAGATCCATACATACATAAAGGGCATATATGGAGATAAATCCCCATTCAAGATCTATGGAATACTTCATGTGAACTTGGCAGGATTAAATAAAAGTAAATTAGGCTCTAACCAGAAAAAGTCCATTATTAATCTTTATTAACAATATCCACATTCATCTTCTCCAGTAATCCAGATATTACTCCACCACAACCTCACCTTCCTTCCTTGCCCTTACTTTAGAGCATGATTCATGTAATAAAGATTTCTTTCAGTTAGTGAGTTAATTTACCTATATACCTGTGTAATAATTTACATGTACAACATCAGATATGCTTAGTGGATACCTACGAAATACCATCAATGAAGTTTCTGCATTTCCAGCTTTAACTTTCAACTGCTAGGTCCCTGAACCAGAATCATTGGCCTTTTTCCAGAAAATTCTGTGCCTCCTTCTGTCCTACCATTTCCCCATAGTGTATCTAGTCATACACCTTCAAAGTCATAAACCCTGGACTGGATGCAGGTAGGCAGACAAAAGAACTGAACTCCAAATCGGGAGCACCCATGACCAAGACAGATGCTCTTAGTATAGGAATTGAGGGTAGAACGGAGATAGAAAAAGAATATTCCTCCACTCAATTATGAGATTGGGACTTTGAGAATTATAAAAGCTGAAAATCTGAAAATGATAACGAATCTTTGTTACATTTTTTCCACTTTTAAAATTCTATTTGTACAGCCCTGATATGAAAAGACCCTTAATATTTTAAAGCTCGACTGTGTCCTCTAGACCTGTGTAAATTTCCAAACATAGATATGCCCCATTTCATCAGAGCCCCTGTTTATGTGAAGTCAGCAAGGACATACTGAGGCAGGTGGCCGACTAGGTGCCCTCTCCAGCTGAGGTATCAAGCCCACTTAAAGCACGTGACTTACATTTCCTCCCAAGAACCAACACAATCAATTACATGTCATGAATCTTTGGGATTGTTCCCAAATATTCAAACACTGCAAGAATATATAGGGTCTAGTGAAATCCAGGTGGCCCACAAAACAGTGTTCCAGGGCCTGTGGCTCAAAGAACAGAGCATCGTACAGGGAGCTGTAGACCACCTAATTTCTGCTTTTACTTTTTACTTTTCTTGTTCATTTATGGAATGGCTTTGGTAAGCTGATTTATCACTCTTTATATAAGTTAATAATACCCTTTTTATCACTTTTCTTAGGCTACTGGAGACAAATGAGATACAGTCAAATCTATCTACAAAGCATGTATGTGTGTGTATACATATATGTATATATACATATATGTATATATATATACACACACACACCATACATATAGACAGATAGCAAATATATATAATTTGTTTTCTATATAAATGTAATTATAAAATTATGAGAATCCTATCTGCTCAGGAAACATACATGAATTAGAAGGGTAGACTGGCACTTTAGCAAGATAAGTTTGAACTATTCAGAAACAAATGCTGTCTGTGACTTCTGATGAAAAGAACAAAGTCATTTGTTAACCAAAAATGCAATGACAACAATTTTAAGAGACAAAGATGGTATATGAGAAAGGAACACTTTCACAGAAAATCTGCAATAGTGGAGAATAATTAAAAAGAGTGACTAAACATATTTTAGTTCTTGACTGTATGAAATCACAGCTTTGAAGGAGGAAATATACAGTATCATTTACTCTTTTCACATTTTAATTTTTAGAAGACAAATTTAATATTGCAAGTCTTCAATGTAGACAATTGCTTTCTTTCCAAGGATATGCTTTGTTAGCTTTCGTTTAATAACAGTTTTCACATTCAACACCAACTGCATTACTGTCTTGTGCTTGGTGCAGGGTTATGCTACTGCAGTGATATAAAAATAGCAAAGGCAAAAAAAAAAAATACACAGCAGACTGGAATAGCTTAAAAATTGAAGCTTTTGGATAAAGCTCTCTGAAATAATTATAATAGATACAGCACCTGATCCTTTGCTATAAAATAGATCTTCCTTCATTATATAATATTAAAATTACTTAGGGATTCATATTTCTTTCTCTCTAGACCTATAAACTATTAAAGTTATACTGGGTTTCAGAAGAGTTCAAAATCCAAGCTGCATTGGCCTGCTGTGTCTGTTTACTTAATCTATTTTTATAACACTGCAGTAGCCAAATCCAACTTACCAAATACCTGCTTCAAAAGTGTGCACCACATTGACTCAAGAGATAAAATTTATGAGAAGCTAGCTGCAAACTATGTTTATTTCTAATAAATCAATCTACTCTATACTATTAAATTCAAGGCCATAAGGAACCACAGATACACTGCTTTGAAGTCTGAAACACGGCCCAAAAGGATTTAAATTTTTTTTCAGACTGTTTGTTCGGCCAGGTAAGATGGTTGCCTACTTCACCTGTGTGAAATAACACAAGTTGCTATTCTTAGTTTGCAAATCTGAGTTTCTGTACCAATCCTCGGCAGGTTTTTTGACACCTAACTGGGTGTTGGGATAGATATATCATCTCTACGGCAACCTACTACACAAGTATATTATAGCCAAATTATTTAATAAAATAAATCCTCGACCTTGAACATCTTTCATGCCAAAGAACAATGCCAAATCTAACTTACTCTGTGAAGCATTTCTAACAATTCAATGTACCCAAGAAAAATAAGCTTGAGAGTACTGACAGAATGGGATTTGCCAATTAAAAGTTGTTGCCATAGAAACAGGCTTTAATATGTTCTATGAAAAAAATGAACATGTTATGCTTTCTCTTGAGTCATTTACATTTGAACATAAAATGTGAAAAACACAATTACAGAGAAGGGTGTAGCTCCCTAAGGGAGCACCGAACGCATTCTCTTGTTCGTGAAAAAATAAATGTTCCTTTTCTTAACCAAAAATGAACACACACTCTGTTTTCTTGAATTTTTCATAGGTTATTTGACTAATATATCACTTCAGTGTGCGGGGTGATTTTTTTTCTAGAACTGTGCCTTTTTTTTCCCAAAGTACTCTACTAGATTTATATTTTCTGAAAGTCTTCAAACACTGTGCTCTTTGAAAAATAACTTTAAAAATATCTTTTGAACTACTCGAGGGGGAGATCATTACAAAGGATCCTTTGACATTCTGAAGACTCTAAATACCACATGCTAAAAAGTATTTTAAGTACATCATTGAATGTTCCTGACTGTTTACTCAAGGGATTAATATGGGTTAGACTCTAGCCAGATGACCATAACCAGCCACAGGATATAAAATAGTGAACTACTCTATCACTTTTATTACTGTTTTACTAACACAGCCTATGACAAGAATTCAGGACATGGTGCTATCAGTCTTCAGGTGGTGACCCACAAGATAAATATTAATGTTTTGTAGAAATTCTATCATGCAGTTCCCAGACTGTACCGATTTCAATACCACTCTAAAAAGCGAATGACACATTTAAAATTTGTTTTTTGAAAGGATCAATCTATCATGATGTGACTTGATTCGTTATATATAAAAAGAAATCCTATGACTGATGAAAAGTTTAAAGTATATATACCTTCCTCAGTTGAGGGTAGAATGATCTGCTATGTGGAAAAGACACTGAATAGAACACTTAATTAATACATTAATATTGTGTACCAGTGATTATCCAGAATTAGTATGATTAGATACCACTGAAGTTGATGAAGGTTTTCATCTAGTATACTTAAGATGAAAGAAAGTAGTTGTTAAGAAAGAGGACGATATTTTAATTATAGAAGAACTGAACCGAAACAGTAAAACGTACATGACAGTACCAATCCTCTACATTCCCTTCTTCCTCCCCTGTGGGCATTCTCTCTGCCCTCAAAGAGGACTAGAGAGCACCTTGCTTATTTAAGGCCACAATGGCTCTTAAAGAACTTAACTTAAAAAAGGTCTAAATACAAGAAGGAGATATATTCTCGAAAGAAAGCATATATATATAAATATCTTACAACTCATTTTTTAAAAACCTTAAGCTATTTGTCTTTCAAACTGCAACAAAGATGCAAATCACATCTCAAAACTAAGTATTGTTACCAAATAGAGTTCTCTTTCTGTGATTTCTACTACAGATGTGCAACCTCCCTTGCATTACCTAAAAAGTATAAATAATCCTGAAAATTACACCATCGCTATTTGATCTTCCTTTCAGGCCTGAAGAGTAAATAATAATTATCCAAACAAGTTCTATGAGAACATGCCCACTAAAGAATTAAATTTGCCAGATAAACAACTGGCCAGCTGTGGACAACAGCTTATCTTAATGGTACAAAGTTTGGAATTATAATAAACTCCTGACAGCATTGGTTTATACAATTAGACATTTCCAAAGCAACACAAAAGGATGTCTGTTTGATCAAGCAAGAATGTCCTTTGCAGATTTACATTTCAAGTTTCGGAATCGAAAGTTGGAAAGCAAACATCATAACGAACTCCACACCTGCCAGCGAACGTTGCAAATGACTTGCTTCGGTGCCCTTCCTTCTGATTTGGTTCAACAACTAGCACAGTATCAGGCTGCCTGAAAGGATGTTAAATTACTATGACTGTAATCTAGTTGTTGTTTAGTTTCTTTTTCTAAAATATGTTGTTCGGAGAGTAATGTCATGACGTTTTATGGTTTTTAAATTGACGATGAGATGTGTTTTCAAAAAATGTAACTTTAAAAAATCAATTTGAATTCAGTCTGGATTCTTTTCAAAGTGTACATTTCATTTGCAGTGATTTTTCTATGATCCTCTAGCCAGGCAAAAACCCAGCAGCAATATTCTCTGGGGATAAAGGGTTATTTGATAATATGAAAAAGACTTTTTAAAAAGTTTTTAATATACCCTAAAAATGGATAAAAAGTATAATGATTCGTAGCTCCTCCAAGAAGTATTTCCTCTAGGCAGAGTTAGCTATAGCTTAACTCCATCTACCACCCTCTCCCAAATGTAACTTTTCTTAAAATGAAACATTATAAACTTCTGTTGTACACTAAGCATATGGGGTCTGTAATCATTCAAATACAAATTATTTAAATTTTACATTTTGAAAAGTAACGTGGAAAAGTTAGTCACTTTGTTACCGAAATAACAGGTTACAAAGTCAAACTCTCATTTAATCTAAATATATAATAAATCTAATAAACGGTAAATCTCAAACTCCCTTTAACTGTACAGATTTTACTTAGAGGCTAGAGATCTGCTGAATGCCCATTACATACAAAGGGAATCTGAGGCGAGTGAAGGTGAAATCACTAATTCTCTTAGTCACAGATTAAAGGTACACTCTCCAAATTCATCATTTTTGTTAGGTGTTATTTTTCCAACATGACAGCAACACAGTTTGCAAGGCAAAAGGACCCTGAAATATACCACAACACATCTACATTCTGAAAAGTGTTCATGTCGCACGCAGCCTCAGTATCAATACAATGCAGAACTGCCCAGAGGATTCCTCCAAAAACAACCCAAATAGGGTCACTTGGGAATTAGCTCCATGGCAGCTATTCCACAGGGATAACAAACCTTTGTTGATCTTGTTACAATGGCTCCTTTACACCAGCTCATCTAATCTAATTTAATGTATTCTCTATTCATGAAACAGTATTTCTCTATAACCAAAGTTTTCAGATCTTTGCTATTTTCAGAATACTTTCTGGCTCTGTACAGGGCATATAAACAGCTCTTAAGCTGTGGAGGCTCAGTGACATCCCTGTATGCTATGGGCTCACTCTTCAGGAAACCGCACATGAAGAATTAACATAAAATATTAGGGCCTCTGAATGTCTCCATTGAAACTGTGAACTCCTTCAGGAGTTCTGTGAACTCTGTAAGACTTCCTGGTTTAAGGTAGAATTCCAAGCGCCACCCGTTGTAATAGCTGTTAACAGACTACAGAAAATAGGACTCATCTAAGCACACAAAAGCAAGTCCATGTGCACAAAATCGTTCTCTGCAAGCTGTCTGATGGAGAGGCTTTTAGTGGGTAATAGAAGGAAATTCTAGAGAAATTTTGGTAGAAACTTCTATCAAAGCAAAATGCTAATAACACCTTAAAGGACAGCCCTTGTCTCCTGGGCCCCTTGCGTCCAGAGGTGGGATCAGGCAGGTCTTCCCTTTTCCTAGTTTTGAGACTGGAAGGATGGCCCCACTCTCTCTCAGGTGAGAACCACTCCTTGAAAGAGATGTTAACGGGAGACCAATAATACGTGGAAACACCCTGATTAAGTATGGAATGGGAATGATAAACAAAATAAAGCAGCATTATGGAACTAAGAATGCTATGACAGAAAAAACCTGAAACCCAAAAAAACAAATCACCACCACCACCACCATCAAAATAGCAACAAAAAAAACAAACAAAACGAAGTTGCAGAAAGTGTTAGGATAACAAAAACTGTATTTAAAAGGTAAGAAAAAGAAGAGATCACCCCTGCCCGATGTAATAAGAAGAGAGGACAGAACAGAAGGACACCTATCCAACTCCTACTTACATTCTGTCATTAAGGACAAGTATCTTTATTTTTTTATTTTTTTTGGTCTCACCATATGGCTTGCAGGATCTTAGTTCCCAGACCAGGGATTGAACCTGGGGCCAGGGCAGTGAAAACACCGAGTCCTAACCATTGGACCACCGGGAAATTCCCAAGTATCTCTAAACTGAAAAATATGAAAGCTATAACGCACTCTGCCTTCTTGCCTGGGATACATACCCGGTAACATTCATGGACTGGAGAAGTACTAGAAAAATGAAAAAGAGCCTCTAGAAAAACACATTTTCCCATTTATTTTGGATTTCCAAAGTTTTATTTTCTGTTTCACACTTCAAATTACTTGAAGCTTTAGGGAAAGGGCAGGATAAGTCTTACTTTCATTCTCTCTCTAGTTCCTCTTACTAACACAATGTATGACTTCTCCAGCTTTTGTGCCTTCTTAAAAATGTTATGTGGCCTAACACACAGCAAGGGACAAAGATTCTATCATAGATTCATAATGTCCTCATACTTATGAGTCTCCATTATGATTTTAGGAAAGAAAAATGTTTCTTTTCCCTTAATCGGTCATTGTCTGAGGGGCATTATACTTAACTAATGCATAAGACAAACAGGGTAAGAGTAATCAGCTAGTTTTCCATTTGACTCTTACTACTGCCAAGTGGGTTTAAAGGCAAACTATTTCATACTTATATCTGCTTACTTGATTAAACATTACCACCTCTGCTTACTAAACAAGTCTAAATATACCCTCCTTGGGGTAACTAAGGAGTGTGTTATGACTTAGTGTAACTGTAACTTAGTTACACTAAGGTTGTTTCTAAATCAATTGACAGATACACCACACACCTAATATGTCCCTGGCCTCAAAAAATATGATCCCTGTACCGAAGCAGGTTAGGGTGTCAAAAAAAACAGTTAAAAAACAAAGTAATAAGTCAATCAAACAATTATTTGACATCAAATAACTAACCCGTTCAAACTTTTTGACTGGGTTGATTATGTTGAAACAAAGTTAAGCATTTTACAGGAATGCAAATTTTAGTCTTTTCTCACCCTACTGAGTTACAATGCTAAACTAGATAACATTTAACCAGAGAAGTAAAAAACACACCTTTTACAGAACAACTTGTGAAAATGAACATATGTGAATAAAAAGAATAATTATTTGTATATTAAATTAAGACCAACTTTCATAAAAATATGGATGTGGGAAAGTAAAATAAAATTAAATTTTGCTACACTATACTACATTGTCTCTGAAGTGAATTTTCTGCTAAGTGATTTTCTAGTAAACAACACTGAACGTATTTCCCTATTCTGCTATAATATTTCAATAAGTAACCCATCAAATGTCTTCACCTTTTCATGTTGTATTAAAATTCTAAATATCAAACTATAAACAGGAATTTTTCTTAAGAAAATAGTGTGCATTTATGGGTAGAATTTATTTTTATTTTTATTTTCTAACAAGTTAGGATACATACTAACACAATATGCCCTGGGCTTTTTCTATGTCCAGCCTGAAGTTTAGGGTATATATAAAGTACATAGTTATAGTAAGGAAAACTATAAACTTCTGCTACCTTCACATATAACCATAATTGTACACACTTCCCCAAATCCAGACATGTTCATCCTTCAATCCCAGCTTTGTAACAAATAATTCTGAATATGGGCAGAATTTATGTCTTTTACTTAATTGTAATATAAGAATAAAACTTGTTATAATAAAAACATCTATTATAAAATCTTAGTTTGGGGAAAGATGTATGATTTTTGCCATTTGGATTTGTCCAAAAACAAGGAATTATTTTCTGACACAAAGCCAGATAATTCTATCTCACCCCCCGGCCTTGTTTTATTTACTGTGTACTTCTCAAATGCTATGGTATAAGAACTTGCCATATTTAAAAAAACCTTAACTTGTAATTGGCTTATGACTGTCTTGAGCATTCAGAGTTTTCCCGTATAATGCCAAACAAAAGCATGGGAAAAAACAGTCACCCAATGCTTAGAGAAATAATGCAGTGGAATATATACACATTTAAAGCACATAAACACTCATAAATTATTAAAAACTAAACCCAGAGCAGGAAAATGTGTAAAAGCCACATTAAAATATAGCATGTGAAAATGTAAATGAAAAGTTCCATATGAAGGGCTTAACATAATGTACTAAGGTATCAGAAATATTACTTATTCAAGCTCACAATACTCAGGATATATTTAGCCAAGCCTTTGGGGACAAGCATGATAAGGCAAAAGCTATAAAACCTCTTGCAAAACCTCTTTAGAGGCTTATACCTAGTAATCGATTAATAATCTGAATGTTCTTTCATCCATGTTCTTGTTTTTCTGTCCATTGCCCTTATCTTCTCTTTCTCTCCTTTCTATCTGGCTCAGGGCCAGTTAGACTTGAAGACCCGAAGAGTTCATACAAATGAAAAGTGTCTGATTTGAGCAATTTGGAAGGTAAGTAGAGTGCCAGATTCTTAAATTATCCCACTTTCTTTCTTCCTCTAATAATTTCAGGCACTGTATTTTAGGCATTCAAGGACCAATATGTTCTACAACTGTTAATTGGTGAATTATGTGGGCACGTCCTATTTTTATACTTTCTGACGCATCTTTTAAACTTCAAATCTATAACAAAAGGAGACCTCTCAACCACAGAAAACATAGTAAGAGATGAATAGTGAAGGAAAATTTCTTGATCTCAAGGTTATACAGCCTGAAATGTATGACTGAACAATAGTATAAGAATCTTCATACCTAGAAATCTTTAAGAAGAGACCTTTGTGGTTTAGAATATAAACTCCTCATCCAGGCTGGGAATAGCTGTCTGTGGTTTTAAGCTGTTTTACTTTTAGAAATTATACCTCTTGTGAAGGTCTTTAATTGCCTTCTAGTCTAAGCATCCTATGTCATTAGCCTTGTGTATCTTAAGGAAACTGGAGTCCTTCACCAATTCAGGTGGAGCAGAGGCAGGGTACTTTAAACCATCTTCATCTGAATCTTTGACCAAAAAAAAAAAAAAAAAAAAAAAAAAGAAAAAGAAAGAAAAAGCCAAAATAAAACAAATTTTAAAAACCTCAAAACAAACAATCAGAAAACAAAATAAACAAAAAACCCCCAACAATCCTACTACAACCTCCTGGTTCTTCTCTGCTTATTTGTAGCAATTATTAAAATGTCATTTAGAAAATCTGTGTTCCAGTAAATTTAATGAAGACAATTCTGAGCAATCTGGAATGATCCCAGGAAAGGAAACTACATCTTGCCAAAAATATAAAATACAATCAAAACAACAGTTTGAAAGAAAAGCTGAAATGATTTAAATATTTAAGCCTCCAAGAAAAGCTACTAAGCCTCCTCAGTTGGTTTCTATGCAAGGCAACATGCTGTAATTACCCAATATTAATGATTACTAGTTGGCAAAAAATGAGATATTCTGATAAAAGTTTTCAGAAATAACCATATTCGCAGTTAGGAGAGAGCTACATGTATAGGAATTCCTGCTTAAGTGTTCTGTCAATTTGCTATGGTCATCAATGAAAAACTCAAGGTTAATTGTCAGAAATGTCAGTGGCAACCTCCCATCCAAGTTTTTATATTTAATTGCTGCTGTTTCCAACCTAGTTTTAAGTTATTCAGCATGTGTTAAACATGCAGGATAATCAAATTATAAATCAAAAGAAGAGTTGATATTCAGTCTACTACAAACACACAGTTTTAAAACTACTCAAACAATGATGTAACATAATATATTGGGCATGAGTTCTTGATATAATTGGAATTATAAGAAGATTCCAAATTTTTCAAAGAAGAAACCTTTCATAGGAAAAAGCAACGATATAGGCACATTTTACAACAATAGTTTTGAAAAAAACTGTCTATTATATAAATATCAGGAAGGCATATGCTATTAAATATTTATATAAATTTGGAGAGGAAACAGCATTAAAAACAAGCATTATATTATACCTATTTCCTAGTAGTAAAATGTGAGTTTAGCTCTCATAAAACAGAACAATTAAAACTGATAAATATTATAGGCACACGTGCACTCCTACATCTCATTTGGATGGCAAGAACAGATGAAATATTCTTAAAACACTCTGTCCTGGTTCCCAGAATTTGACAGCTGTATGTTTTATCAAACAATTAACTAATGTGATAGCTCTGATTTTAAAAGAAATTTAAGGCACTATAGAAGATACTTAATTTACTCAATGTTAAATAATTCTAAACAAGTAACTGCCCAAAATTCTGAATCATGAATGTGACCTCCAAATATATTGATGTATATCAGAGCATACATTTTATTTCCATCAACAATTTGTCTTTGGACACATAATGACAACTAACATTTATCATCATATAATGTGTGCTAAGCACCGTTCTAAGTGCTTTGTATGTATTCACTCTTTTAAGCCCTTACAATCTTATTCAGTAGGCACTATTAATATCCCCAACTAAAAGGTGAGGAAACTGAAACACAAACAGGTTAAGTAATTAGCTAATAGTCATGTGGCTGACGAGTGGAGGTGTCAGGGTTTGCACTTCTTAGCTTGGGCTCTCTAACCACTCTGCCAGCTACAGTGTGTCTTCTACACTAGCTACAAGTTCAAGTCTCTGCAGATGGTCTCTTGCCATATCGAGCAGCAGAGGAGTATGTACTTTTAAATCAACCCAGATTCAAAGGCCCGCATAAAAACAAAGATCCGGCCAATCGAATGTTTAAAAGCATCATATCTGAGCACAATTCTATTAAAAATAGTAAAATGTCATCTTAGCAAAAAAGGAAGACACCTTTGAAGAAAGGAATGGATATAACCATTATTAATAGCTTCTTACTCACAACGCAAACCTTTCAACTACCTGGCAGAGACTCACTGTTATTGCTGTATTTTTCTCACTGCCATGGCTTTGGGGTTTCGTATTAAAGTAGCAGGAAGTTGGCATGTGAATCACCCACCACAACCCCTACCCCAGATCACATTTTGAGTATGAGGAAAGAGGAAAAAGGAAGGTAAGAGAAAAGAGGAAGTGAGGAAAAGGGAAACATAACCAGGAGAAAATGGGGAACCGAACTGGCATGCAGATCCCGAGGTGAAACAGCAGAATCAGAGTTCTCCAAGAAGACATATAGGGCTGCACCGCTCAGATCATCTGCTAGGAGATGTAATTGGAACAAATCACATGAGGTTTCTGTTGTGAAGTATTCTTCACAACACGCTCTTATTCCTAAAAACACACCATTTGCCAACAAAGTGTTATTTTAGATTCCTTGGTTTTTGGCTCTCCTCTCAGCTAGATCTAATATATGATCATCTACATAACAATTTGATAAACGGTAAGTGTCCAACAACTATTAGTCAGCAAGTCTTATCTACCATAAACATTTCATTCTGCTTCTAAAACAGCTTCATATTTCAGGTGTGAACCACAAATAACAACAGCACTTTCAAAGACTCTAATTTAAGAGATTCCAACTGAAAAGCTAGAATGTATCACTGCATTAAACGAAAGATTGCAACAGTAGAGATAAATAAAGTGCAGTTCAAGTTATATGCCTTCAAGACAATATGTGAGAATATTTCCTAAGACATCCGAGTCAAATATTTGTATTATCTGAACCGTTTAACAGAAGAGTCCTACGGAAAAAAAAAAAAAACCCTATACTTCTAGTTTTAAATATTTCAGTCATTAATTTAAAAATTATTTTTGAAATTTAAAAAACTTTTGTAAAATGTAATTCATATTACATTTCAAACTATTAATCTATAAATATGTTGATGTGTCCTGTAGCAAGAATATAAAAATATGTAGAAGTTTCTCTAGGAAACAAAGGGTTGATATCTAAATTTAGATTTTCTAAAGTCTAAAGGGAAATAAATGTGGCTAACATTGCATTGCAAATACTTCTTACCCTTGTTAAAATTATACCATAGTATTAACTCGTAGGAAAATACTCCTTTCAGCATTTGAGAACTACACGGAAATTTGAGTACTATGTCTCTATTATTATAATTATTATTTATTTTTATGAATTCATTACCCAGGATGTTGTAAATATTTATATGCATAATTCAGCGGTAATCAGTGGTGTTTATCTTGACTAACTGATAATCTACAGACTGCAGTGCATTTATGATTTCAATGGAATTAATCTTCAATTCTCTACACTTCATTGTGAGAAGAGCTATAAACAGATTGCCAAGAGGAGGCTTTTAGCATCGAAGCTTTACTTGAGGAAGAAAAGCAATTCCTTTGGGAGCAAACCCATCTTTATTCGCTGCAGAGTACAAGTACTCTCAAAAGGAGCTAATAACCCCAACTCCTTATAATATACATATTTAAAAGATATTTTCTTTGTCCAAGATATAAGAATAATAGACACGTTCCAAGAAATAACATGATAAAGTCAATTCTACTTTGTCCAAGGGAAAGAGGATTACTCCCACTTCACAAGTCCTCTTTTGACCTAATAGAACACAAAGGATCTGTGGGCAGTGGGCAGGAGATGATGGGGTGGCAATCTGCCTTGTTAACAGTTCCAACATCCCTGAAGCCCTCCTCTATTTTTCCAATTATTTTTCCATGTTCAAATCCACACTGAACACTTCATTCTTGTTTGATAAATTTTATGTAGATTATTCCACAAGGAATACATCAATTTCACTTTCCTGGCAATCACACCCTGCCCATTTTCAGCTGGCTTCCTTTGACTCCAATTTGATACCCTGGATTGAATGGTCATGCCACGTAAGGGAAATGCCAAGGCAAATCTGTCAGCTCTGCGGGTTAAAGCCACTGTAGTGTGGCTACTTAATGATTTATAATAGAGCTGGGAAGTAGTCACTTGCAGTGCTGCTGGGAGATGCTGGTGGCTGACACCGATCACAGAAAGTGGTACAGATGTTTTCCAGCTGAAGATGCCTCGGAGCATTTTGTTTTTGTCATATCACTGCATATACCCATTATCCCAAAACTGAAAGTGACCCTTCTCTATCCAACCCTCTCCTCTCACTGCACACACACACACACACACACACACACACACACACACACACACACAACACTAAAACTAAAAATGTCTTTCATTGGACAAATATTGGAAAATTTTCAAATAATAAATCACTGTACATAGTAAATTTAAAATAAAAGCTGATTTTATAAGTGCTCTTTCTAGAGCTGAGCTATTCTTCTCTAATTTACAGTTATCTTTAAACTTAAATGTTTCTACAGAAGAAGAGATATAAGAGATCCTCATCTTTTAAAGTCTTTATATGTAAAAGATGAAAGCATTTACACAAAAAGTGATATGCCATTTAGAATTTGCTTTAAAACATTAGAGCCCACTGCCTATCCCCCCTCCAAAAGCGGAAGGATAGAAGCAACAAGATTAACAAATATTGAAAATTGCTGACACAAAGATTACAGTATATTATTCTCTCCACTTCTGTATGTTTGAAAATCTTCACTTAAAAAACTTATTTAGAAATAAACACGGAGTTTTGCATTAAATCACCACTTTTCCTAAATCAATCAAATCATTTTAGTATCATTTTAGTCCATCCAATATTTTAAATACCTCAAAATATTAATGTCTAATAATTGCTAAATCAATCAAATCATTTTAGTATCATTTTAGTCCATCTTTGGACTAAATCATTTTAGTCCATCTTTGGACTAAATCAAATCATTTTAGTATCATTTTAGTCCATCCAATATTTTAAATACCTCAAAATATTAATGTCTAATAATCTGCAAACGATTACTTGACCATTAATTAAGGACAAATGCGATGATCTGTAAAGAAAATCTGTCTTAATTCACTATCCAAAATAACTGACATTACTAAGCACTTATTTTGATGTCCCTCATTTTCATAAGGAAAGGTAAAACAACAAAGGATGACTGACATTCAAAAGCTTGCTCACCTTCCTACTTGGCTGTGATATTTGTTTCTTCATTATGCCTACGTATTTAAATTTCAGTCTTGCACCTGTCATAATCTATCCTCCCAAAGCATCGGACTGCTACATTTCCAAAATATAATAATACACTGAAAGATTCTTTCATTAATCTTCCAACATGGACCACTTAAAAGTAAGTGAAGCATTATAGCCTAATTCAGTTAAATTTTCCATAGCATCTACATTCAAATGGAAATGTATCTGTCAGCTTATTAGGTGCTGAGGATATTACATTATACTCTGCAGAGCTTGGCAAGATGACTCACACAGCAAAATAAGAAGAAAAATGGATTGAAACGGAATAAAATTAAGTGCTATAAAAATCAACTGGTAAAAAGTACACGTGGTAAGAGATGTGTGCTTTCTCTAAAAATTATGTTCTTAAATCAGAGATATATTGGTCTTTTAAGACCAGAATAAGATGCTTCTGATGGTAACTAAATTCAGGGTTGGAAAGTTGTTACTCAGTGCTCAAATAGCAACAAATCCTCTGGCTAGGATTATAAACCTAGTTAACAGCTTTTATACTCCACTGTGATCACTGAGACTACTCTTCTTTTTTTTTTTTTTAAATTTTGTGGTTAATAAATAATTGTGGAATCTTAGAGTTGTAATAGAATTTAGAAATAGCATTAAGTCAACCGCCTAATTTTGTAGATAAAGAAATGAAGGTTTGCTCATGGAATGTCAGTCTTGCCTTCCTCCTAGGTTGTAGCAAATTTAGCATTCTTTTACATGTGTGTCCTGACACAGGCTGCTTTGTTATGCTTTGTTATGTGTTTGTCCAAAAATTTACCTTCCTCCCTCCTCCCCCACCGCCCCACTGTCTCTCTCTATATATACACATACATGTATATCATATATATGTGATGAAGATATCTTCCTCTTTTAAGCTAATAGAATATCTCAGAAGAAAAAAAAGTCCCTTGAAACTATCTTGGAATTTCCAGGGGAAAAAAACTGCATACATTTTCAGCCTTTTAAAAGATGTTTAACAGAATTGTATAATTAAAATGATGTAGCTCTGTTATGCCAACCTCAAGACTGTATCAGTTGTTCACAAACTGTTCTTAAGACAAAATAAAATTAGGCAAAGGTTTCTCAATTCTATCTTCAAATTCTATTTCCTTTTAAAAAAATTACCTGCTTAACATCACCAACTTAATCTCTAATAATATATCTTTTTAGCTATCTCTATTTTGGGGAAGATAAACTGAGCCTAAAGGCTCAATTACGTTCATCCAATTTGCGGTATCGAAATTTGAAAATGAAAGGCTTTAAGACATCAGAGAATGAAGAATGACAGTTTTAATACATACATGAGTTGTTTTGCCTTATCAGGAAGCAACGTGAGAATAGCAAACATTCAACCATTTTATCTCTTCGTTTGCTGGGACTTGAGAAAAGTTAAGTCATCCAGTAATTTTTCACTAGTTAACCAAGTAATTAAAGGAACTACAAATCTATAAAATTTAAAAGAGGGCTTCCCTGGTGGCGCAGTGGTTGAGAGTCCGCCTGCCGATGCAGGGGACACGGGTTCGTGCCCCGGTCCGGGAAGATCCCACATGCCGCGGAGCGGCTGGCCCGTGAGCCATGGCCGCTGAGCCTGCGCGTCCGGAGCCTGTGCTCCACAACGGGAGAGGCCACAACGGTGAGAGGCCCGCGTACCGCAAAAAAAAAAAAAAAAAAATTTAAAAGAAAACTGTTTGAGCTACATACCCATTTTACTTTCATAATTTACAAACTGTCAAATAGTACAGTTTTCGGATCACTCTTCAGAAAATTTATCTCAATTCACATTTTACAGGTGTTAAGTTCACTAAAGACATGACATGCGTGTATTTCAAATCTCTAGCATAGTTAAATGCTTTCTAAATAAGCCACAACCATCCTAAATTGGGTGGTATAGATTTCGTGACTGGTATCATCTAAAGAGCTTCCCAAAAGAGAGGCTTAGTTATAAAAGGCTGAACTCAGAGTGATGAAAGATAGTTCAGTGTTCGGACAGAGCAGTCCATTTCCATGGAGCTGCTAGCACATTTGTAGCCAAGGTCCTAACGTGGTCTGCCCTTGATCTTTACTTACAGCTTCAAAAGTCATTATGCCAAGAAGAAGGTAGGACAAGACACAAAATAACAAACTGGATTCCTTTTCATCACTGTAGTAACAGATCTACTTTCTGTTCTTTTGCAATCTCTCTCACCGTGTCTGACTGACTTTTTTTTCCCCCCAAGTTGGAGGCTTTTGTCAAAACTAGAAGTAACTGATTTAAAATACTTTATGGGAAACTAAATCATGTTGGCAGGACTGGGTTTGGAAAATAGTCTAGAGTTATAAATATGTTCTGAAAAAATGTTTTAAAGATACTTAGGTTTTTAAATTGAAGTCTGTTCACTAATGGGTCATTCTGGGTCATAAATATATAATGCAGTTAAAGCTTTTGTTTCACAATTTAGAGGACATACCTGGTTAATATATCATCTGGGATGTCAGATAGGTTTCAACTTACACATCAGTTCTGAGTGGGTGAGTTTCTGGAGTGGTAGCAGGCATGTAATGAATTTATCCTTCGTGACCTCTGCCATGCTGTACATATGCTAGACATGTCAAAGCATGCAGTGTTTTAGTAGAAATGACAAAGGGTACATTGTCCCCTTGCAAGTGATCTCTTACTGAGATAACAAAAACACAAAGTTATTGTAAGCCACACTATAGCTATATTGTACACAGATGTCTCTTGTTATAAGGAATTTTAAATATAAAAGATGCAGGCACTGCTACACAACGATGATGTTATAGTCTCTACCAATTATATAACTTAAGTGATCAAATTAGAGAAAGAAGGTACTCTATTCCAGGAGTTGTACATGAAGAATAAGGGCATCTTTAATTTATAATATATTGTGGGAACAAAAAATTCACTTCACAGATATTCTCTTTACTGAAAAGGTTTTGATGCAACGTAGTTACTGGATCAACACAAGTTATGTTCCCTGCGGGCATCAACAGTGTGATGGACGAATCTCATTACTGACTGATTCAGAAAAAGCATGAAAAAGAATGAAACGTGAGGGCGATCTGATGAAGACTATTATCTGTAAAAGGGCAGGATCTGACATGTTTTCTTCAGTAGAGAGCATCTGGCACTTTAGGTATTTTAGGTGCTTGTTAAAAACGGGTTGTAGCATTTAGGCCCAATCTCTGGTTCTGATATTAACCAACTACATGATGTGTACTCAAGCGTTTAATTCTTAAGTTTTCTCATCTCTAAAATGGGACTATCAATACTTGCCTCAGTGAGCAGTTTTACAGAATGAATGAAATCGTGTAAGTGTAGTCACCTAGCTTGGCACCACAATGCCTGACATATAGTCAGCACTCAGTAAAAAATTGTTTTTAAAAAATGCTATAAATAGTTTAATACTGGGCTAAGACAGAAATTAATTTCACTGGGCTTATTCCTGTATCTACTTCCTTCATCCTCCTTTTCTTTGAAACTTATTGGTCTCCTATGAACATAGCTAGAAGAATTCTAACACCTCTGTTCAACTTATTGATAGTGGCACATCCCTACTAAATCCTTACCTCAAAACCCTCTACCCTGTATCTTGTGGCTCAATCTATAAACTTAACATTGAGTTCTTAACATTTTAATAAAGCTTAGGCTCTTAAAATGGACTTGAGGACATGGGGAGGGGGAAGGCTAAGGTGGACAAAGTGAGAGAGTGGCATGGACATATATACACTACCGAATGTCAGCTAGATAGCTAGTGGGAAGGGAGATCAGCTCGGTGCTTTGTGACCACCTAGAGGGGTGGGATAGGGAGGGTGGGAGGGAGACGCAAGAGGGAGGATATGGGGATATAGGTATACGTATAGCTGATTCACTTTGTTATAAGGCAGAAACTAACACACCATTGTAAAGCAATTATACTCCAATAAAGATGTAAAAAAAAAAAAGATTAGGCCCTTTGTGTATAAGGTATGTGTAAATTTCCATAATAATTTAAATTTATATCTCTTAATTCTACTACTAGAATTGAGTAGTAATATTAGTAATAACATATTTCAAAGTGAAGAAATACTAAATTTGTACACAGAAATGAAATCCTAAAACAAATGTATAACTCCAATATTGTAAACCATGACTGAAAAGGACTATCTTTTGTGGTTATGTTCTTACAGATTTAACCCTAATTCTGCTATTATTGCATAAAAATATACAACTTGTTATGGAACTTTGTCTATATAATTTGATAAAAATTTCTATGGTTGTTTCCTTTCTCTCCCCATTAATTTTTAAAATATGGGAACCACACACATATATTAATTTAGACAATTCTACAGATTTGTTCATCCTATGAAATATTCTCTAAATAAGCACTCAGCAAAGTGCCAAAACATAATATTTACATATTTACCTACATCTATATAAAGGTAGCAATCTACATTTGAGAAATGAATAAATGCAATTAGCCCATGAGAAGGTTCACTGAACTACTTTTTAAAAAAATTGTAACCCTTAAGTGTCTACATCTATGGTTCTGAAGCAAGGACAGTTTTGCCCACCTGGGGACATTTGACAAGTTTGGTTGTCAGAACTGTTTGGTTGTTTGGGGGAAAGTGCTCCTAGTATCTAGTGGGTAGAGTCCAGGGATGCTGCGAAGCACCCCACAATACACAGGACAGCCTCAGCCACAAATACTTATCAGATCCAAATTGGTGGTAGTGCAGAGGCTGAGAAACTCTGGTCTGCATAAAAGTCAATTAAATAACATGCCCTTCAGAAATCAAGTTGATGTACTCTTTTGTGGCGTTACCCTTGAAGGGAGAACTATGCTTTCTGCCTATAGGAGTTTAAAACAAATGCAATGTGCGATTTTAAACGAATACAGCTAAGTAAGTTTCTTGAATCTAGGTCATAGACTTGAAACATCTGCACAAGCGATCCCTAGTAATGCAATCTTGAGGCCCGTTGATCCTGCAGTGGATCTGTGGTGCAGGGCGCACAGGGAAGTGAAATGTGAATGATGGGTGCTTGGTCAGGGCTGCTGAAATCTGCAAGTCAACCATGTGGAACTGGCCCAATAAACAAAAACATTACATCAATTATAAAACCTCCAGAATCACTGTCATGTTTTCATTGATTAATTCCCACTCATTTACTCAACTGAAAGAGTTTTGCAGCAAGGAATAAAATGCTTTAAATGATATCCAGTCCCCTGCAAAGCCAGGTGTCTAATTATCGTGACTCATCCTTTCTGCGCTCTCTCTTTCCCTCTGTCTCTTTCTCTCTGTTACGCAGCAATATTAGCTGGAGAGACTACTAACTCTTTGCTGTAAGCAATACATTTAAAAAATAATTTTTAGATGTCCATTATCTTAGGAGAGAATGTCTGAAAGAAAATAAAATTGGCTCTTGGGTAAGAGACACTGGTTGAGGTATAAATAATTTGGTTAACTTCTTAAATGCACAATAATTACATACCCTGCCATTCATTCACTTTTACTCTTTGGGTTATCTCCTCTAACAGCAATATCTAGTATCCCCAAATTAAAAATATTAAGATCTATCCTTATCATAGTCTTTTACAGGACAAAATTACTAAAACACAAATCTGGTATCACTATCCCACCTAAGTTATTCAATAGTTGGCCCTAGCTCTTCTTTTTTTTTTTTTTTGTAGTACGCGGGCTTCTCACTGCCGTGGCCTCTCCCGTTGCGGAGCACAGGCTCCGGACGCGCAGGCTCAGAGGCCATGGCTCACGGGCCCAGCCGCTCCGCGGCATGTGGGATCTTCCCGGACTGGGGCACAAACCCGTGTTCCCTGCATCGGCAGGCGGACTCTCAACCACTGTGCCACGGGGGAAGACCGGCCCTAGCTCTTAAGCAAAGATTCAACTCTTCCGCTGAACTCACAAAGTCCTTCATAACCTGGGTTTTAGCCTTCGGCCCTGTGCCTTTCCTTTTCTCATAACTGCCCGTTGGCAACTGCCAGAGCACTTACACCAAACTGCTAGCAGTTCCTGGAACATCCCATATTTTTTCATGTTTCTTTGACTCGAAATATACTGATGCTTTGGTCTCAAATGTGCTTTCTCTCTTTTTATCTGCCTCATTTACTCCTTGTCATCCTTCAAATCACTACTGAAGCATCACTGGAACTCCTTAGGAAGCCTCCCCTGCCGCCCCCTCCTCCAGGATACGATGGACCCGTACTATGGATACAGGTCCACAGTACCCTGAGAACCTCCATCAGTGGGCATATTCCACTGCATCTGATGATATTTTCTGTCTCCTATGTGAGACTGGATCCTTTAAAGGTAAGAAGTGTCCTCTGTGAACACTCAGAGCCCCTGGCAATGGCTGGCATAGAACAGATAATAAATGGCGGTGACTCAATAACTGGTGTCAATGAATGGATGAATGATGGTAAAGTTCATAGATTTGGGTATATGGGTTCCTTTCTCCACTTACAATAGTAACATTTTATCCTCTCCTTATAATCTAACCATCCTCAATTGTATACATCTTCTATAGTCAAGCTATCTCCTCATTGAAACCTTCAAAGTTCACCTTCAAAGTTCATCTGCTACCTAGTAGCTGTTTCATAAATATTTGATGCATGAACAAATCAAGAAATAAATCTTTTAAAATGATTAAGTAAAATTAGTCCAAGGATAGGAGGATTTCAGTAAGGGCTGACTAACAAAAGGAGTGGATATGTGCAACTTATCTCCTTCTGGATTCAAGGGGAAAATGTGTATGAATACATAAACCTACTTGGGAAATCTACTTGAATGGCATATGGGTATCTATGACACTGGTATTGCAATTTCTGTTGGGTCTGAAATTTTTCAAAATAAAATTTGGGGTGGAAAATACCAGCAATTATAACAAATGTAGAAGTACTTACGGAAGGGTCAACAGAGTGCTATGGAAGCCCCAAGGAGAACAAGAGAGGAAACCTAGTTAGGTCTGGGAGCAGAGAAGCCTACTTAGAGAAAACTTCACAGAAAGGGTGATTCCTGAGATGAATCTTGAAGGACAGAGAGGGATAAGGAAAGGGAGAAGGAAAGGAGATTCCAGGATGAGTGAATGACCTAGATGTCATAAGCAAGGAAGGATTTGTTTATATTGGATCCTATCAATTTTAAAAAGTTTAAAATGTGTATCAATATTACCACAGATAACTACTGGATGGGTGTACGATTTTCAGCTATCACTAACTGTAACCATCAGGGCTGGGATACGGATGTGGGGTTTTGTTGTGGTTTGTCATGTTATGGTGTAACACCAGAGCTGCCTTCGCTTCACATAAATGTGGAAGATATACTGGAGGAGGGGAGACAAGGAACGGAATGCTAATCTGACTATAGGCATAGGCCAAGGACCTATTCAAGAAGTGTTAGGGCAAAGATACTAAAAAAAAAAAAATGACAGAATAAGCATATCAGAAACTAGGGAGAATTAAACATTTGGAAATCATTAGGGCCCAAGCCCAGGTACTTGGTTGCCATGACAAAGCCAAAAGAATCAACTGAAAATCTGACAAGAAGGTATCCTGGGAGAAGCTGAACAAAGAGGAAAAAGGCCAATGTTTTCAAGAGGCAATAGGATTATAATTTTCTCTCTCTCTCGGGAATATGCTCTGAGTATCATTCTGCTTTGAGTCTTAGAGCATGAGTCTGATCTGACTGCAAATGAAGCAAAGGTAGGCAACCAGGGATGACATATTTAAGGTCCGAACCCTCTTCTAGCTTTTTAAATTCACCGTGAATCACTGAGGAATTTGCTATTTGAATAAAAGAAGGAGTCTGGAGCAAATAGCTATGCTCACAGTGTAGCATCGCATTCACTAATACCAGTAGAGATGTCTAGAGCCATCCTTTATCTTTCATTTCATGCCTCCCTCAAATTCTAGAATGGAAATTTTGGTTTTGTGGAATGCTGATCCCTCCAGGGGTGAGCTGGCCCCTGCTTGCACTGGCCAGCCCTAGCTGACTGTGTGCTTCTCTTCTATAATCTACATTCAGTGACTTCACACTGGCGCTTGAAATCAGTCATGGCGTTAGTATTTCTACCACAGAAAACAGCAAACAGGACAAATCAAGGTGGCTTGTTGCTTTTTCCCCTCTCAGGGGGCAGATTATTAAACATTTACCAGGATACCACTGGATCCATACATCCAATCTAGACAGTCAGAAACCAACTAAGCATCTCATGATAAATAATAACTGAAAAAAACAATATTATTTTAAATAAAAAATACATGAGACATGGAGAAAATTTTTGAAATTCAGTTCAGCAATCTGTCAGCAAGCAATCAGTTGGGATTGCTCTAGGAAAACAAATGATTTGAAACTTTCAGTGTCATCTCTCCTCCCCAAGTGATGAGGTCAAGATATATACGGTTCCTGCTAATGCCAACTAAGAAGGAAGCAACAGTCATGTCTTGCTTATACATGTAGCTGCAGTCAAATGATAGAACATGTGGACGAGTTTAAATTGTGTTATTCTGGGGAGATAAAGTTTGAATTTCCAGGGGAATAATTAGTCTTTGCTTGTAAGTACTAAATGTAGTCTTTGAAAGAGTCAACATGTTTTCCCTTCAAGGAAAATTAACAAATACAAGGTATTAGTTAATGTACGCTTAAGCAACTGATATATTTCCATAAAATATGTATGCAGTTCTTTAAAAACCAGATGATACCTTTTATAATTCAGAGATTAACCAATATGGATCACTCAGTTCCTTTGATAGAAAAGACAGCTAAACTAGTGCTTTCTTATGCAATCCATAAACAGAAAAGAAGCAAAATGTGTTCTATCACTATGAATAGAAGGAAAAATGAAAAAAGAAGAACGCCATCACTTAGATATCTCAATTAATTCTCTTCATTCCTGAAAGCAAAGGAAAGATATCTATTTAAGAAGAAAACTAATTGAACTTGGATATTTAAAAGTGAATTATATGTATATTTTTTTCAAATAGCTTTTGCTGTCTTTTCTATCCTTTATTCTGACAAGTCACTTAAATCCCAAAAGGTAATTTTCAACTCTACCTTTTCTCTTTAATCATTTGTCTTTTTTTTTCCCATAAAACAGGCTTACACAATTCTTTTTTTGTTTTGTTTTGGCTAAACAACATATGGGACCTTAATTCCCCGACCAGGGATCTTACCCGTATCCCCTATGTTCAAAGTGTGGAGTCTTAACTACTGGACTGCCAGGGAAGTCCCAAGGCTTCTACAGTTCTTAAGAAGCCAGTGGTTGAACACTACACTTACTATCTTCAACACATCTATGTTTAAATATGAATAAATTTAAAAATATCTTTAATAAAATAGATCAGTAATAGATCAATGATAATGACACATTTATATATCATGAATAACCTTACATGACTTTAAAGCTCCTTGAATCATAATTTGTTTTTTAATAATGCTTTCTTTATACACACGTTGACTCTTCATGAGATGCCAGAAACTCACTGATTTTCTGGCATCCCATGCCACTCATTGATGTGGCATATGAAATTTAATACTCTAAAGCTAACAAATCCTTTTTCTTAAATACAGCCTACATAAATACTCATTCCTTAATTAATACACATGTGCGCACACACATACACACCTCTATCTTCACTTTTAACTCCTCAAGTGTTTTCTGCTCTGTGGACCCTGGGGATCCCCATATTTCTAATTTCACTATGAATTCTCTTTGTTCCTCTGCCATCACCCATATCTTGACATGCTGACCACTGGCCAACCTTTTTTTTTTTTTTTTTTTTTTTTTGCGGTACGCGGGCCTCTCACTGTCATGGCCTCTCCCGTTGCGGAGCACAGGCTCCGGACGCGCAGGCTCAGTGGCCATGGCTCACGGGCCCAGCCGCTCCGCGGCATGTGGGATCTTCCCGGACCGGGGCACGAACCCGTGTCCCCTGCATCGGCAGGCGGACTCTCAACCACTGCACCACCAGGGAAGCCCCCCAACCTTATTTTTAACTCTGCATCTCATTGCTTTCTTCATTTTATGCGATCTCGTTGCAGCTCAGATTACCCTGATCAGTAATGTCACTCATTCATACGTCAGTCTATAACCAGGACCTATGGGAGTAGTAACATATAGAGGCAAGAAGAAAGTGGGAAAATGAAAGGCACCATTTGAGATTCAATTTCTCTGACACTGTTCTCTACATACCCTTCTCCTGTTCCACACGCCCACCCCCGCCAAGAAAACACCACACATACCCTGAGAAACCCTCATGATCACATTACTGAAACAAAAGTAGTCTTAAAGCATTCCTCCCACAGTCACTCTGGGTGACTTCCCTGCTCCTCCAAGGCTCCCTCTCAGAGATGGGAACTTAGTACCAAAGACAGTATGCAAAAACTACCACTGTCTATGTTTATAGAACAATTATTATTTTCCATAGTCCTCACAACAGTCACTTGACATCAAGGCAGATGCCACTACCTTCTTTTAAAGGTAAGGAAACCAGCTTTGAGACGTGAAATGCCTGGCCAAGGATCACAGAATTAATGGGTAGCAGTGGTTTTGATGACAATCAGGCCTTCTGAAAACTGACCAGCCTCCTTCCTTGTATCACTTTTCAGGATATAAGATAATATCGCTAATCACATCTACCATTCCTGAGGGCCTCTGTGAGCAAAGAGTTGTACTGGACTCTCTACGAGCACATTCTCCCAGCAGCTTGCAAAGATAGACAAGGCATACTCTGTAATTCAGGACTGCATGATCCCTACTTAGAAAATGTGGAAAATGAAGCCCAAAAGCCACATCAATAGTAGATGGTGAATTTGGGGATAGAACCAGGTCTTCTCATTCCTTGTCTGTCTCCCTACCATAGCACTGGCTACTCTGGGATTGCAAGCATGGTAATGTTACAGGGAAAATGTAGGACTCTGCGTTAAAATATATTGGGGGAAATGTAAGAGCATACACACGTGCGCGCACATACACACACATACGATACACACATACGTACATATACACACCTCCTGTGGGATGGAGAACAAAAATAATTGTATTTTTATAATTTTTAAAAACTAAGAAGAAAATCGTTTCTGCAACCAAGTTAATGTTTAGAAGGTTAGAGTAACATTACTGTATTCCACATAATTAATTTCGATTTTCCAGGTAGCATACACTTCCAGACACATGCCCTGTTGGATGTCTCCAGTTCTACCAGAGGAGGTTACCATGAACAGCTGAACTTCTGACCCTTAAGAATCACAGAGAAAAGATGAGCGGTATCTGTATAATATCTAAAAACAGGCCACCTTTTAAGGGTGTCCTTCGTCAGGCAAACCTGGATTACTAGTAGCTTCCTTAGCTGGCATAGCTTCTATGGATATTCTAGGATTCCACTGTTTCTTTTAAGGAGCAGATACTGGCAAAGTTATCTTATAAAGGGTAAGAGGCTTACCTCACAACAGCTGAATGCTGTTGATGACACATAAAAACCGAGAAGGACATTAAGTCCCATCAATCTCAGAAAAGAACAAAGTCTTTGGACAGTCTTAATATACAGAAAGTGTGCTGGGATATCTGATTCTTTTAGTTCGAGACTATAAAAACTGCATCTGAGCATCATAAAACATAAGTCAGGGAGACTGTTATCTTTCTTAGCACCCATTTTAATGAATCAGAAAATGGTTTCACAAAACCACGAAAACGGATGCTTGCCACGTGATCACCAACCCACGCTGTTCTGCTCTACCAGATTACAAGGTGTATCATTCAACTGAAAGCAGAAAGTCTTTCTACTTCACACGATTCTGGAATTCTTGCTGCTTCTCATGAGACACAAGTGTCATGAAATTGAAGCCAGAAGCAGTTTTGTATATATTAAAAAAAAAAAAAAGGCAGACTCTTTGTGCTTTGGTAGCTGTGTGGCCATAATGGTCACTCTTATTATTGCTGTTTATCAGTTCACACGGGTACAGGTACTATGTTAAAGGAACAAGCTCTGTGGTGACTCCCCCTTATCTGGGGATGACTCAAGCCAACACATGGCAAAAATACTTGATATCGCTGCTTCTCCACTCTGCGCTTTTGATTAAATCTATCAGAATACTGAAATCGCCTGGAAGCCGACTACATTCTTAGAAATAAAGTCATGTTAGTGAATAATTTTCATATTAAATTGGTTTTGAAATATACATTCTTTAACAGAACAGTAGGTGAATACTCACATTCAGTATATTAGTCTAAATTTTGGACTGTATCTAATAACATAGTTATTAGCCTGGCAGTGTCCCATCCTCCGCTCATTAATTAATGACTGCATTTTTCTAATGGAATGCCCATTTGACAAGGAAAGAAAATTAAATCTGGAAGAAAAGTCTAATTCTATAGTCTTATAAACTTGTTTTTAAACTTCAAATTATCTTAAATAAGTTTGCACTTAAATATTTTATGCTAAAACTAAAATGTGAATTTAGTCTCAATTTCTAGGATTATCAAATGCATAGTAATAAGCCAAAGTTTAAAATATTTTGCTTCCTTTTATTCAGTGTCAAATGATATTCACTCTCTAATTGTTATCTTAGTAAAAAATTTAAATATTTATGTCCTAATCACATAATCCTTGTGGTTTAAATTTATAAAGCAAAATTAAACTGGACCTAGGCTCTGCTCCAGGCATTTGCATATACAAACTCATTTAATCCTCACATGAACACTATAAGATAAGGAATGTTATTGCCAAGTTCCCTGATGTAGTGTGAGGTCAAGCTAGTACTTGAACCAAGGAAAGTCTCTATGATGCTATTTTGCCTCTCAGACACTAGGGCAGGGATGGAGTGTCATTCTTTTATTTTTTTTAATACTTTCATTTTGTTATTTGCTCATTCCTTCACTGAGTAAACATGTACTGAGCACCCAAACAAGTGCCAGGCTCTGGAGGAATAATAATAAATAATATAGAATTTATGCTTTTCAGTTATGTTCCAAGTCTGGTGAGACCGGAGAGCAGACTTTTGATGAAATAATTAAAATCTACTCAGAAAAATGCTAAAATGACAGGTAAAAAATTTCTATAGAAGCAAAGACTTGGAGAGAACCATTTAAACAGTCTGATTCTCAATGTCTGCGTCTGAAAAATGGGCATGAACAACAAGTATTTCTTTCTGAAAAGAAATAATTCTAAAACCATGAGTAAATTACGTGTCAACTTGATACTAACTTACACAGTATACACATGCCCTGCTTCACTCTAGAAATGAAGGATTTTGAGGCATTTACTTTCCATATGGTAAAAAGAGGTGAAATTACAGTGAAGCAGTTGAGAATATAAAACTCCAAATTAAGAGATTTGCTTTATAACTTTAAAGAATGAAGGGACTGGGCTTCCCTGGTGGCGCAGTGGTTGAGAGTCCGCCTGCCAATGCAGGGGACACGGGATCGTGCCCCGGTCCGGGAAGATCCCACATGCCGCAGAGCGGCTGGGCCCGTGAGCCATGGCCGCTGAGCCTGCGCGTCCGGAGCCTATGCTCCGCAACGGGAGAGGCCACAACAGTGAGAGGCCCGCGTACCGCAAAAAAAAAAGAATGAAGGGACCGTGGGTATCGAATTAAGCTATGGAAATCTCTTTTAGTCTTTTCATTAATCTGTATGGTCCTCAAACTCAAGTATAGACTTTAATAGAAAAACACTGACTTCTCTGTAATGCAACCATAAAAAAAACCTGACAATTTTAATCCATTTTTCTTTTTAAATTTTTATTTATTTATTTATTTAGGGCTGTGTTGGGTCTTCGTTGCTGCGCGCGGGCTTTCTCTAGTTGTGGCAAATGGGGGCTACTCTGCTGTGGTGCGCGGGCTTCTCACTGTGGTGGCTTCTCTTTGTTATGGAGCATGGGCTTCAGTAGTTGTGGCTCGCAGGCTCAGTAGTTGTGGCGCACAGGCTCAGTTGCTCTGCGGCACGTGGGATCTTCCCGGACCAGGGCTCAAACCCATGTCCCCTGCATTGGCAGGCAGATTTTTAACCACTGCGCCACCAAGGAAGTCCCCCATTTTTCAATAAAGGCTCATATAGGACAAACTGGCAAGAGACACCATGAATAAAAGGAATTTGCATTCCCCATCAGCTGCCTGACTCTCAAGCATGCTCTTATCAACAATTCTGTCTACTGTCGCATCTCTCTCCTTGAATGAATCTATATCTAGGTAGCAACCAAATCAGCTCCTCCATTCAACCTGAGGGACTAAAGCTTTAATTTTAAAAGGTTCCTAGTATTCACCTAAGGCAGGAAAAGTTTACGTTTGTGCTGATTTCTCACCTTCTCCAATACTTCACTCATCAGTGAGTGCTGTCCGGGCACTCTCAACACTGAGAGGACGATGATGGGTGGGCTGCAGAGATTTCGTGGACCCCTGAATGTGCCTGCCTGATTTTCGGGTTAAGTGCTGATGTGCACTGTATCATAACTTTTATCAGATTCTCAAAATGGACCACCAGCCAAAAAAATTGAGGATCTATTGAGATAGACTCTTCTTCAGAAATGAATACACATGAGATGTAACAAGTACTCAATAAAGAGCTGTGGAATTAGTGTTTGACACTTGAATTCACCCAAGGGTGTCTACCTCTTACCCCTCTATCTGTTCCATCATGCCCAACCCAAAAAATAGGAACATAAAAGACAAAGCAAAACACAGAGCAGCCTGGTCAACTTCTATGCACTGTTGTCTCTAAGCACCCCAAAAGGCTAGCTTTCCCAGCCTCTGTTGCAATTAAGTTGTGCCATATAACTAACTCTAGCCCAGGAGTCACACGGAGGAAAATGGAGCAAACTTAGATCCCTGAGTCACTGGATGAAGGGCCGCACCACTGACTTTACAAGAGCGAGAAATAACTCTTTGTTGAGATAAGCCACTGAAATTGGGGTGGTCTGTTGTTGTTGTTTGTTGCTGTTGTTGATAATCACAGCCTATCTTCACATCCTCAAATTTAAGATAAAAAGTCTATCAGACACAGTTTAAATCTCTCTATGCATTAATTTTTTTTTTTTTCGGTACGCGGGCCTCTCACTGTTGTGGCCTCTCACGTTGCGGAGCACAGGCTCCGGACGCGCAGGCTCAGCGGCCATGGCTCACAGGCCCAGCCACTCCACGGCATGTGGGATCTTCCCGGACCGGGGCACGAACCCGCGTCCCCTGCATCGGCAGGCGGACTCTCAACCACTGCGCCACCAGGGAAGCCCTAGCAACTTTTTACTTTGCACATTTTGATCTTTTCAAGATTATTTTCTTTTTCAGTCAAATGTTTCCACTTTCTATAATGAATATGGTTAAAATTTTTATCTGGCTTTGAAGGTATCTATTTCTGGGCTCTAAGTTATGTCTTATTACGTTGTAACTTTCTAACCAGGAGGGGGAAAAGAGTATCATATTAATAACCTGTCCCATTCATTTGAAACTGAGGATTTGTTTTAGAAACAGATTTTGAGGTTCACATAGGTAGCTAAATTAGCCCTGTATTATGAGGCACAGTCCAGGCTGCAAAACCATTCCCCTGATAGCACTGGCTTTGGGGATTACTGAAATACATTAGGGACCACATGAAAAGGGAGCTTATTAAGAAATTTATATGCGGTTATTAAACAATATACACTTTTCTGCCCTCACAAAATTTACAGTCAAGGTTGGACTATAAGGCAAGAAGAGTTAAACTAAAGGATTTAAAACACATTACATAATCGTGAGTGTGAAAAAGGCAGTGAAACATCCAGACAACAAACAAGATGCAACTGAAGGTACAGAGGGGATGCCAGGAGAGTAGTCTCCCTGGCTGAGCACCTCCTCTTTGAATCTGACTCTCTGAACTCTGAAGTGCTTGGTACATCTTCCTTTCTAAGGTCAACCTCCCTACCCACTTTTTTGACCCTTTCTCAGCTTCTCTGATATATAGCACTCCCCATTATCTTTATTTTAATGAGTATTCATCTTTTCCTCTCCAATGACTCCTGTATCTTCCTTTAGTGGGAGAAACATGCTTCCATTGGACCCTCCACTCTTCTACAACAATCTTCTCTTCTCTGAACTCTCCAGCTGACATTCACTTCTCTTCATTTTATTACCGAATTTCTTTAGAGAGTTGTCTAAACTTGTTGAGTTCTCATACATATCTTCCAGTGACTCATCTTCATGGAATCTGGTTTGCAAGGAGGATTCCACCTCCTCCCTCCCAGCTCTACTCAAACTGCCTTCTCAAAGGTTACTGGTGCCCGTTTAACTGCCCGAATCAGTGTCCTTTTCTCATTTCTTGTCCTCTCTCTAGCATCTGGCACCACTAACTACTTCCTTTTCTCTTTTGCCTTTCTTGATAATGCACCATTCTCCCTCCTCTTCCCACAGTTTCTTAATCTGCTTGTTCTCTGTCACTTTATTTGATTTTTCTCTCTTCTGACTGCTGATTATAGAGAGATGCACTAAGACTGTCTTTATATCCCTTCTTCCTGCAGTACATTCCCTCTCTGAATTCAGCACAGAACTCTCTTGTAACACAGCACTATCAGTTCTATATGAATGATTTTCAGATGCTTTTTCTGTAAATTCAACCATCCCCAACCAAATCGGTTATCTGCTCCCTGCTTATTCTCCCTAAAAAATAGAGAACACATCAATTCTAACACCTATATTTCTTAACTTGGCTAATGGCAATGCCTCATCCCTAAACATCCAAACGATAAACGTCAAGGTCATTTTCAGCTAACTTTCCTAGATACACATGGAGAAATAAGTGATAAACAGTAGCATAATGCAAAACATTTACTGTGTCTCCTTTTAAGTACAATATTTTTTCAAAGCATCACATCCATTTTCCTGAAATATCTTTGAGTGGGCTCTGTGATTTTTATTGTTCAAGATGGACCACTATGAAAAATACAAACTAATAAATAATTTCCCATTATTAGGATGACTAAGAGATTAGTCAGAAATGATATTCAGCTTTTCTAGTTCAGTGATTTCCTCTAGGCTTTGTAGAAATAGTAAAAACGTTCTCCACTAAGGCTCAGATAAAATCTGAGTGTTTTGATAAGCTGTTCATTCAGAAGTCCAAGTTTCTATTCTTTCTCTTTTTTTTTTCATTTTTCAACATGCCATGAATATAATGTTACATTCAACTATTCATTTACAAAATAATAAGAAATAAGTTTCCAGCTGTTTTATTCACTGACTAAAGCCACTGATGTTTGCATTTTTCTTAAATGTTGTTTGTGTACTTTTTCAAATGATGAAACAAGATGCTGTAGGTAACACAAGTCAAATACTAGCTCTATAAATTGGTACTAAGATAAATAAATGCAACAGCTATAAATAATTACATAGTAACCCCTGAAGAACTGTTATTCCAGCATTTCTAAACGTCTACAGTGTGTGTTTACATAAGTACTCTCCGTAGCACAAGGGATACATTCCTGGGGAAGGAGCCCCTGGACAGGCATGGTAGCCAGTACTTATGCTGATGTGAGCTCGCTTCTCTATCAGCCAATGCTCTTCCTTTCTCTTCAAATTCCCACCTCAGTTTATTTCTGCAACCACTCTTTCTGTTCCCATGCTGTAGGAAGGCTCATTATGCTGTCCATAATGTCCCAAGACTTGTGAAAAGCCTTAACTTCATACTGATATTTAATGTTTCCCCTACCTTTTTCTCCAACAGTTAAAAACCTGCCATGATAGTATCAAGCTCACTGCTTTTTTTTTTTTTTTAATCCTTTATACTTTTGGGTGTCACTGCTGCTGACTAAA
Organism: Phocoena phocoena; assembly: GCF_963924675.1. Taxonomy (NCBI): domain Eukaryota; kingdom Metazoa; phylum Chordata; class Mammalia; order Artiodactyla; family Phocoenidae; genus Phocoena; species Phocoena phocoena. The sequence goes on along the minus strand of NC_089222.1, from coordinate 33,719,774 downwards.
TGTTTAAAAATACATAGTGCATGGTGTTCCTTTAACACAATTACTGTCAAAGCTAAATAAAAATAGGGATAGAAAAAACACTAAATTCTTCTAAACCACTGTAATTTTCTTAATCCATTTCTATTTATCTTATTTAGGAAGTAATTACATGGATGAATGTCTATTTTTAGAACAGTAGGAACTGCCCTTTTGCTTATTTGTGTTTTCTCCTCTACTGGTTCCCAAAAGCCGTATAAATGCAGGTAGGGTAATTCAACCTGCATAAACAATATCTTATAACCTAAAAGTTCTCATAGTACTGTAATGACTGGCTGTTACCACAAGAGAAAATGAGGAATTTCACCCAATTTCTTTCAATGAATTCTTTATAGTACTTTAAAATAAGTATTGTTCCCTAAAAATAATAAACAGGAAGAAGAATGTGTTACCACTAAATTTATCCATTCATTCATCCACTAGCTCACTCTTTTTTCACTAACACACTGATTTATTCAAATCCTCAATATTATATTGAGGATATAATATATTTTGATGATATAGCAAATTTTATATTCTCTAGTGTTCGTTAAAAATTCATTTTCTCCTTGAGGGCAGATGCTTGCTTTCTATACCTTAACTCTCACCATTATATTCACCTTCTCTTTTGTAAAATTATTTTGGGCAACAGAAACAAGTCTCAAAACTGCAGAAGAGGGCTTCCCTGGTGGTGCGGTGGTTGAGAGTCCGCCTGCCGATACAGGGGACACGGGTTCGTGCCCTGGTCCGGGAAGATCCCACATGCCGCGGAGCGGCTGGGCCCGTGAGCCATGGCCGCTGAGCCTGCGCGTCCGGAGCCTGTGCTCCGCAACGGGAGAGGCCATGACAGTGAGAGGCCCGTGTACCGCAAAAAAAAAAAAAAAAAAAAAAAAAAAGAAACAAAACTGTAGAAGAAATTTTAAATATGACCTTGACTTTTTCAGTGTATGACTTAGCTTTAAGGAAAAGAAGAGTTTGGACTCTTTTTCCTCCCACCTCACAATTCTTCAAAATAGATTAAAATTTGTACTACCAATTATATTATAAAAACAGTAATTATGTTTTCAGTTTTAGTGTTCACGAGAGCAATATACAAGTGCATCATTAGGGGTCAGATTTCAGGAAAATATTTACTACTCACAGTATACTTTTGAACTTGCATTTGTATTACTTTTCAGATAAATGAATTATTTCCCAAACAAGATGAAGTTGAGTTTACAAAAGGTGCTGTGCTATGCATCATCCCTATCAGATTTCACGTGGTCCAGGGAGGAAACCTGGTGGGTATGCTTCCAAGGACACATGATACACACAAGGTAAAATGGTGATTAAATGGGGACCTGTCACAAGAAACTAAAAAACCAGTGCTTCGTCCCAGTCTTACATGATTTGTAGTTTACTTTGTTGTAAAGCTCCTGACTTCCATTAAAAATGCCAAAACCAAAACAAACTTATGGTTGCCAAAGGGGAAGGGGGAGAGGATAAATGGGGAGTATAGGATTAACAGACGCACACTACCATATGTAAAATAGATAATCAACAAGGATTTAATGTATAGCACAGGGAACTATACGCAGTATCTTATAGTAGCCGATAATGGAAAAGAATTTTTAAAAGAACATAGATATATACACATATAACTGAATCACTTTGCTATAATCTGAAACTAACACAATATTGTAAATCAACTATACTTTAATAAAAGGGAAGAAAGAACAAAAACACCAAGAACTTACAAACATGAAGTAGAAACTGACGTGATTTCCATAAGGACGGGTATATTTGAGTTACAGGTAGAAAATGGTCTATTGGAAGACTTAAACATGAAATCTAATTTTAAAATAGCTCTGGAATGGAAATTCATAACAAAAATAACTAAAGGATAATTTTAACTCAATTTGAGGTTCTGTTATTAAAAATAAAGTGTCAACTGAATTAGTATTTTTTAAATAATTAACTTTATTTTTCAATATGTTACTTTTCAACCCTTGTAAAGATATTTTAAAATAATTTTGGTCACAAATGAACCTAAAATTAAACTTTCCTCTGAGCTGGGACGTCCTTTTTAAAGAGGTCTATTTCCATGCAGCAACCTTAATATAGCACATTTAGGTATCCTTTGTTGTATGAAAGTTCATTACATGTTTGCAAATTTGTCAACACGGTTCCAAAACCATAAATACATAAAAGAAAGTACAAGCTCAATCCCTCAACCCTAGACTTTGGAAATACAATATAGATTACTTATTTTCTAAAATTAAAGTGATTGTGTTTAGAAATTTGGTGTAGGGCCTCAGACAGTGTCACCACAACCTTTGTGATAGGTGGGTCATGAGAAGTTTCGAACACAGGGTCAGGAATCATGAAAACGGCTTCTGAAGTCTTTGTTATTTTAATGTTTTTAATTGGAGGTGCTCTGTACTTTCCTCTTGGGCAACCTTCACTTTCTGTTGTAGATGATAATGGTGGCTTTAGTTAGCCTAGGCAAACTTGGGAAACAAAACCGCAGGCCTGTATTTTCCTTACTTCAGAACAGTAATGCAAAGTCTAATAGAAAAACTGAAATGGGAACTGTCCCAGGAAAATGCGGTTATGCTACAGTACAGCATCCTTATGAGTGTCATCAGGTTTAGTCCGTAAAATAATATCTTGCTTTAATCCCTGTAAAATAAACTCTTCTCAGGAAAATGGTGGGACAACATGGAGAAAATCAGGAAGAAAGGAAGGGAAACAATGAAAGTTAAAAAAAATAATAAACCTAACCTATTTATGTGAAAGGTATGAATTTTTTTAAATAAGGAAACTGGTTTAAATGGATATTGGTAAAAATTTCTCACTATAAGACACTGAAATGCAGTACTGATACGGACACATTTGAGGATTATTCTCTAAGTCTTCCAAAAGGGCACTATTGCCAAGCTCCACCTCCCAATGACATAACTTCAGATTATTTTGAAGTGTAGCTCCCTCCCATCAATCATCCATAAGTTTTCTAAGTTTTGGACCCCACACTACCACATGAATTTGTCCTCTGGTTGACCTCTTGGCTAGAAAACACTCTCGCTGACTCTCAGTTTTACCTTTTTCTCACATTGTCAGTTCCCATCAGCCCTACATCATAAAACAGGAGGCTAGATAACCACTTCTGTTAGAAACTAGTCACAAAACAGTACAGCAAAATAATAACAACAGCTTATTGAATATCTGGTGTGTGCCAGGCACTGCTCTAAATGGTTTAAATTTATTAATTTATTTAATCCTCAAAACAATCCTACAGTCCCATTATTATCTCCATTATAAAGATGGGGTAGCTGACGCTCAGAGAGGTCCAATAACTTATCCAAGGAAACACACAGTAAGTAGTGGAGCTGGGGTTTGAGCCCAAGTTATCTGTTATCTGGCTCCAGAGCCAATGCTCCTAACCTCCAAGCTATACCAGCATAATTGCAATTCTACTTAGAAATGGTGTGAGAGTGTCTGCAAATTACGTCTAATAAATTATACATATATATACATACATAGTGGTTTAACTATACAGCTGTCCATCTTAATAAAAATAGTGTTTTTTAAACATTTGTTTGGCTTGTACCACACAGCAAATTTCTTTTTAATTACAAAAGTCTTTTAAAAAATTCATACATCAAAGGCCAACTGCCAGATAGGAAATCAAGAGTGACAATTGGTCACGATTACCAAGGACCGTTCACTTTATTTACATTTTCTCTCTTAGCGTTGACACTTCTACATCCAATGGCAAAACTCTCCTCAGGAAGAGATACCACTAATTTTATTTGTACCACTCACTGCCTCTTATGTTATGAAACGGGTAAAACAGAACAGATTAAACTGCCAAGAACACATCCAGGGCAAAGGTTGGGAGGAGAAAACTGATACTCAGGTATCTAAGTTATTTCATGTGTAAAGGATTTTATGATGAGCTTATTAACTTTTGTTATTTACTACATACGGTTTCAATAATATCTCAAACTTACTACCTAATTAAAACTCACATGATGAATTGACAAAATAAACTAAAAGCAGGCATCAGGAAATGAAAAACAGAAAAAAAAAAAAAAAAAGGCACTGCCAGGGTGTTTCCTCATATAAACAGTATGCTACACCCAGATATAATTCAGTGATGCATAGCCATAAAAGCAAAGCAAATGACTGAAGAGAATTACAGAGATAACATCTTGCAATTTGTGTTCTGGTGTAAATCTTTTATGGTATAAGCTAAAGTGTGTGTGTGTGTGTGTGTGTGTGTGTGTGTGTGTGTGTGTTGCTATCTCTATGTATACATCTCTGTATATGTCTCTATGTATTCAGAGAGAAACTGGGAAGAGAGGGTGAGTTTACAGACACATTTGAAAATAAAAGCAGGGACGGACCCTACTTTCTACAAAATAACGTACTTGTGTTAGTGATGATTTTTCCATTTTCGGACTCAATTTTTTGTTTACCTTCACATCAGTGTGTGTTTTCCAAAGCAAAATTTTTTAAATGTGAAATGACTTCGCTCTTGATTTAAAAGTTTGTTCTTGAGATACCCTGGAAAGTTCCACACTATCTTAATATTATAGAAGTACTACTGCAGCATATGGTCTTTTTCAAATTAAAGAGACACAAATGTTCATGGAAACATTTGATCTGATTTTAACTCTCAGTTGAAGTTTTCTAAACAGCCATCCTTCAGGTGCCAGCACACAACATCCTGGGTGTGAATGCAAGAAGCAAATGTGTCTAGCCTACATATACCATGCCGAATAATGGGCATACCTGTTTGGTTTACCTAAAAACACCTTTATGGCAACTTAAGTGTCAACAAAAATTGTTAGGCTTAACGTTAAGCAGAGTTAATTTTCTGTTTAATATGTTTTATGTTTTTAATGCAAACTTTGATTGAAAAATGCTTTCATCTTATTATTTTGGAGAACACACATCAAAGGAGGAGTTAAATTTATGATAAAACCCCAAAGCTTTGCCAACCATCCCCCACAAATATTTCAGCTTTCATAATTACACTCTGACTTCTCCCATCATCTGCATAGGCTCTTCATTTTACTCATAAATTACGAATTACAATTTTACAATATTACATATTTAAAACCATATTTTGATAACTTCTCTGTGTAAGGGTATATACGTTAATGATGTATTTACATCAGATATATTTTTCTTCAAGTCTCTGGCACCAAAATTGAGTTTTTAATGCCAGAAATATCATTTTTAACTGTATGAAAAATGAATGTAAATAGATTCCAGTAGCTTTTAATTCTTTAAATATGTCCTTGCTTGAAAAGTTTTATAAACAGTTTAGAATATTTTATTCCCACATTCATTAATCAGGCTACATTAACAATTTCAATTCTGCTAGGTCACCAAACCTGTCATTACAAAGGTTATATACATTCAGCTCCCTGGCCCACCTCTAGGATCTGCTTTAGCCCTTCTCTCTGTCCGTGAGGGAGCCCCAGGACAGCCTAGGCTTCCTGCACTGTAGACTTGCTTTCCAATCCCTTTGGCGACCACGATATCCTTAAATGAGTTCTTCTGTCCCATTTCCAAAACTTCTAGTCTTTTATTTAATTGTCAAACATGCATTGAGCGTCCACTATTTCTGAGACCCTGTGCAAGGCAATGCAAGTAAATACAATAAACATCCCCAACCTCAAGGAGTTGAGAATCTAGTAAAGGAGGCTAGACAGGTTAAGCAGCAAGAATTCAAGAAGTCCCTGTTCTGACTAGTGTTCAAGACTAACCTCTGATACTCGGCTCAGTCCAAGTTAACTCTCTCTCTCCAGAACTTAACCCCACCTGCTGGTTTGGGTTCTGTTTCAAAAGGGAAAGAATACAAGAATGATAATACTACCTACCATCTGCTTAACCAGGACCATTCCCACCATCTGGTGACCATGCTGCCTGTCACTGACACTGCCCAAATGAGAGAAGTTCACCCACCTTCCTGATGGCAAAACCACCCCAAATTTGGGTCAATTCTGATCTTTGATAACTTTTCCCCACCTTTCTCTACTGGCCTGCTTACTGAGGAAAAACAGCTTTGACAGGGAAATCATATCAATTCTTGGAGAATGGAAGATCATTGAATCACCAAGATCCTGTCCATCTCTGATTTTCATAAGCCATGCAGCTCATTCTTTGAACATACTATATTTTAAAAGAAATATGTACACCTCAATCAATTATTAATAAAAGTCATTTATTGGAGGAGCTCTTTAATCATTTACTGTCCATAATAACCCAATATAATGGAATAATGATATAATTATTAGCTTTACATATAGGTAAAGAACTGTAGCGGGGTTATGTAACTTGCCTAATATCAAACAGTTTGCAAGAAATGGAGCTAGAATTCCAATTTTTGGAAGCCTTTCTTCTAGAGTTCCCCCTGAACCACTAAACTATGCTACTTTGCCCAGCAGTGTACATGACATCCTGATTTATTCATCATAAAAGGCATGGTTAGGGATGAGAGAGTGTCGGAGTGCAGAGAAAGCATGAGTTTTTGCTTTGTGGTTACTGTTGTTATTGCTGTTGCTTTGTGGAAAGTGTATATGTGTGTATATGTTCTTGTTTTGTTTAGTTTTCCAGTCAGACAGACTTAGGTCTGAATTCTAGTTGTATGAACTTAAGAAAGTTACATAATAGCATCAACAATTTATTGGCTATTTTCTATATGCTAGCCACTCGGCTAAGTGCTTGGCACACTCTGTCTTGTTAAATTAAATTAAATTAATTAAATCTTCATAAAAAGACAAGGAGCTCTTACTCATATTTCAGAGCGAGTGTGACTATGACTGAAAGAGGATAGTATGTAACATTTTCAAGGTCAACTAGCCAGTGATGAACATAGACCAGACTGAGTTGGGAGGATGTTTAGAAGAGAGCGCCTTGATGTCATTGGGTCATGAAAAGAGGCAGTACTGAATTTAGAAACTAACACTCACTGCCAGAATTGACAAATTATAGGACCTCTGAGTGTGGACACTGGAGCCATACAACCTGTGTTTGAATCCTTGGATTCAGTTATGACATCTTGGGCAGGTTATTCAACTTCTCTCAGCCTCAGTTTCCTAATTTGTAAAGGTAAAATAATAACACTACATACCTCCAGGTATTTTTGTGAAGAATAAATGAGAGAATTATTGTAATGGCACTGGAGGTAGTAGGTAATCAATAAATTACAATTAACGAAAGAGATAGCTTAATCTTGAACGATTCTGATGCGATAAACTTTAATTTCCACACAACAAAATGAATAATGAACAGTGTAAAACTCCCCTAAAGGATCAAAAATGTTAGTATTGGGGATCATTCCCTAGATCTGTCCCTTCTTTTAGTTGCTCAAACCAAGTGCATCTTTTCTATATGGGTACGTCTAATGAGGCTGTGAACTTTGATTTATTTGTTACAACCATGGAAATATATCATAAAAGGCTCACATTTGACATTTCTCAATGTCGTTTATAAATGTTCTGCTCATAGCCCACCAGTCTGAACAACTCTCATACTCTCCAAGAAGGGACAAGGAATAGACGGGAAACAGGAACCAGTGGGAATTGAGAGGTATGAGTCGTACGAGCTGAGTGATGGTAGAAATACTTAGGGATTGTTACAACTGGGATTAAACAGACCTTATTTTGCGAACTACCCCAAGACTTCTAAGACTTGCAGTGAATAAGTACTTCGTATTTTTTTCTAAAGTTATGTTTTACAAACTCCCGTTCCAAAACTACTCCAATCCTTAAGTATTTTTCAAATTGAACTTTCTAAAAAGAGAATTCAGAGTTTATATTCTTAGTTTTGTACACATTTTTCTCCTAGGTCCATCTTGGTTAATGAGCATCTTGGGCAACAAGCAAAGGGACTGGATTATAATTATACCTCCCCAAGAACCACATTAAAGGAGCCTAAGCATGGTCTTATTAAGTGATGATAGCTATATGGTAAAGTCAAGGAGAATTTGGATTTTGAAGTAATAATTCCAAGTCAGACAACCAGAATGCATTTAATTGATGAATATATCAAATAATTTCACACAAATATAATTATTGTATTACAGGGAATGTGCATTCTTTCCACTTTTATGATACCACAAACAAACAGGTATCTTTAAAAATACAAGTTGAGGAATTTTTAAATTTTGGAAACAATGAAAGCCAATTAAAATTTTTGCTTAGAAGCAGAAAATATACTGCCTATACTTGAACAATCTTTTCAACTCTAAGAATTTAAATTTTCAGAAAAGTGCCAAATTTACATGATCATAAACTGAAATAAACGGCATGCCAGAAGTTCTATACTTTCATCAAAAATATTTTAATGATCCTTCCAATGTACTTTTCAAAATCCTAATATACTGAAAGCCACACTAAACAAGACAAGAAATAAAAAAGAAATTCTAAAGGCCTCAATCATGCTACATTGTGGAAGTGAGCCCAATGTTTATCAGCCATGCTCAGAAACTCTTAATACTGAAGAAAATCTCTTCAATTCCTAGAATCCATTCATTGCTCTGCTGACATTGGCAAATTGGCCCCTCAAATGTACTGCAAGTTTAAGAAACAGAATCACATAGAGACAAATGCACTGGGTTAGAATTCAGTGACTTGGGTTCTGGTCTTGGCTCTGGGCTTAAGAAACTGTGAATTACTGGTCCTCTGCTTCCTTATCGCCAAAAAAGTCACTTTATTATTTATTCTATTTATTTACTTATTACTATTACTTATTCTATTCAGCTAGCTGCTAAGATCTTCACGGTACCACTATTTTATGATATGTACATTTTCTATATGCCTTAAAAAAGTCATCACTAAACTATCAATATTACTATACTGTGTCCTGCGAAGTTACTTTCTCCATAGAACATTAAATACAATGAATACCACTAATTAATTGTGCTCCACTAAAAATATTTTTAAAGTAAGTTTAAAATTGTAAGGTAATTTTATAAATGGCCATAATAAGTTCAATCTATCATTCTGTCTTAACACTTAATTAAATCATTTTAAAATTATATATATACAAAATTTTATATATATGTAACTATATATATATGTATATATATATTCATTTCTTGTCCCAGAAGAATATAAGAATTCTAGATAAATAAAACAGGGAAAAAGCACTCTACAAGCCAACTTGAGAATAATGCAAACTCCTACCTTGAGACTGTGCCATACATTTTTTAAAACAGTAAACGCATTATAAATGTTAAGAATCAAAGTATTAAAATTTCCCTTTTCTATTTTTACATATGAAATCAATTACTCAATTTGATGTACTAGAAAGACAGCAAAACATTCCATTCACTTATGCTTCGAGGTCTAGAGGGAATAAAACTTGGATATTTGCAAGTGTAAATAAAATACTTTGTTGAACATCTTTTAGTTTTAAAAATAAGCATGCTAAAGTAAGCACTATCAAAGATAAATCTTCGTTTTCATTTTGTACAGCTATTCGTCAACATTCTTCTTTTTCATTTTTAAAACCTGTTATATTTTTGGTTATTGAGATGAAAGTGTTTCAACCTGACAGTAAGCTAATAATAGCCTTAATCCCAACCATTGGGAATCAATTAAGAGATTAAGTCCTTATTGAAAAGAAAACAAAGGGAGAAAAAAGAAGACATGAATTGATAGTGAGGCCACCAAAGATCTCATATTAGAAGAGGTGTGTTAATAACACTTCCGAGAATAACGTCTATGAATGGAGGCTGAGTAAAGAATAAAAGCTATAAATAAATACCAGTTGCCACAAAAGCTATTCATGCTGAAGAGATGATTTGGGTCGTTCACTCGGAGATGCTGCTGTGCTCCCTCCCAGCCCTGACACACACACCAACATCCCACGTGTATCTTTCATCCTGGTTTTTACATGCAAATGGAATAAAATTTTTCCCCCAAGAAATAGGGGCAGGGAAATAATCCCCTTTAAACAAAAAAACAACAAAACCTGAACTTAAATCCTAAAAGAAAAGAGACTGCTATATTTAGAATGCCAAGCAGTATTTTTGACAACGGACAATAACGTATTCTAGCACTACCATGATCTGAGCTGCCTTTCCCATTCCTTCTGAATTAACTATGGACATAGGAATTTGAGTTTGAAGAATTTGAGGATATAATCATTTCATGTTTGTTTCTGGTTTTAAACATGAATGGAGAGGTAAATAAAATACAGGCATTTGGAAAGATAAATAATTTCTAATTTATTTTTAACTGTTTCAATTCTCAGCAAGATTCTTCTGACAAGATACACAAAGCCAAAAGGTGCTTCATGAATTCCACTTCAAAGAATGGAAAAAATATTTTAAAAAATCAATTCAATGCCAAGTTTAATCTAAATAAAATCAAAGAGAAATGCGATTATCACACCAAATTCCTAAAGGAAGTGTTTTGTTTTGGCTCTATCATCAGATACAGAGTTGCCCAAGGATACTCTAGCTATGGAGTCTACGTTAAGTTAATGGCTGTAGGTTTTTTAGCTTCTAAAACAGCTTCCTAGAGAAATCAGTACCTTACCTTTACATATCTTCTGGAGAGGTTTCTTGGTGCTTTGAAAAGTCCTGAGGTCTATGTCAAACGGCCATTCTGTTGCTCCCAGGGTCTTAGGGGCTTGGAGAAATCCCAGCACCTGCTGCTACCACTGAGCGTCGAGGCTAGGAAAGCTTCAGGGTTTTGACAGCAGGATCACTGAGCCACAGCCAAAGCTTGGGAAGCCTTAACAACTGAAAGCAAGTGTAGAGGGCAACGTGGTACCCAGCACGCACAGGGCGCTCAATCGTAGCAGCAGGGGGAGGAATATTCCCGCCCTCACGAGGGTTTAGGGGCAGCCATCAGGGAACCCAAGGGTCTGTCAAAGGACAGAGCCAAGGAAGTGGAGACATGACCACACAGCACGAGACCCTAAGAGAACAAGGGAACGGGAACAACTAGCAGAGAGCTCAAGTAGCACTTGAAAAGAATCATCAAAATTCCCCGACAGAACACAAGAAGCAATGGCAAAATGCAACAAAATACATGGAGATAGGCCATTCTAGCATCCCACAGACAGCCAAAAACACAGTTGAGGGGGGATATGGAGCTCTAGTTCTAGAAAGAAAAGTAAGGAAGACATATTATATAGTATGCCTACTAGATTTGAGGTTAAAAATCTAATAAGTGGCATCAAATTCCTAAATCCCATCACTATAATATTTACATTAAGATAAGGGAATTTACAAATATAAAAAGTCAGAGTGCGGATCCACAAGGCAACAGAGGTTAAAAGGCAAAGTTGTCCATTATGGGAGGAGAAAATGAAAAGACAGAGAGAAGGTTAAACGCAGTTGATTTTTAAATGGAGAAATCAATAAAACTGCTTTTTAAATACAACATATGTTTTATCAAATACATCACCTTCTATTATGATCAGATGAGGGAGACTGAAGGAATTCATGAGGTAAGAGAAGAATATGAAGAAGAAAAGGAAATGGACAAAGTGTTCAGAGATGAGTAGAGGGACAGATGGAAAAAAGAAAAGAGAAAAAAAAGGAGGAAGAAAGAAAAATGAGATTAACTTATTAGGTTTTAATGTATTGTCAGATAACTACTCACTAAGATTCTCCTAAATCTGGGTTTCACGAGGTTCTATTTTCCATGGAGATGCTTATAGCTTGTTAACCACTATTCGCCGCTCTTCAACTTCTCACAAACCCTCAGGAACTTATCTTGAGGAGCCAGCTGAATATTAAGTAGTAAACAGCTACAAGAGACAGACCCTAAGACAATTTTGCTTTAATGAGCTGGGTAAAATCAAGCCACGGACCAAATATAAACTCTGACAGAACTTTAATCATCCCTAATATGAATCAAAATTAAAATGACCATGCTCATTTAGGAACTGTCACTTTTTCAAGACTAGAAGCAAATTAACCATGCATAGTATTTTATATTGTTTTAGAGTTAAATGAAAAGAAACTTTACTGCCTAATGGCTATTCTGTGTGTGTAATTCTTGATTTCAGGTATTTACTTAACATATATTAAGTTCAGGTTAACTAGAACAGTAATAATAATCTATTTTACTTGCTGTCAAATAACTCAAATAACAAGTGTTGGGAAAGGTTGACTTCCATCCCTCACCTCATATACATGTGGTTATGTTATGTTGTATATATTATGTTAATAATCTATACAATAAAAGCAGCTCTTACTTGGGCAAACTTACTTATGTCCAGAAAGTCGCTATGGGTCAGATTTTTTTTTTTTTTTTTTGCGGTACGCAGGCCTCTCACTGTTGTGGCCTCTCCCGCTGCAGAGCACAGGCTCCGGACACTCAGGCTCAGCGGCCATGGCTCACGGGCCCAGCCGCTCCGCAGCATGTGGGATCTTCCTGGACCGGGGCACGAACCCGTGTCCCCTGCATCGGCAGGCAGACTCTCAACCACTACGCCACCAGGGAAGCCCTGGGTCAGATATTTTTATAAAATGAAATAATCCTTAAACTACAAAATAGTAAGTACTGCCCAAGCAGCTAGTATTTTAAATTTGAGAGAATTGAGATTTTATAAGAGGATGAGGAATCTGAATTTCCCTTTAAAAATACTTCTACTTTATAAACGGTGCCTAAGTGTAGATGTTGGTTTGAACTAAAACTTAATTTTTTAAAACACAATCATGTCAATATGATAGGTTTGCATAATGAAAGAGGGAGTCCCTATGGTAGAAACTAAATGGAAGCTGAGCTTTCTTTTTAGTGTAATAAGTCTGACTTTAAATAATACATTAAAAAATCAATTACAGTTTGTTTTCTGACCTCTGTTCTCAAGCCCACTCATGAAAATCAGTTTCAACAATGTAAGCAACAAAAACTAAAACATACAAACAAAAAAATGTGGAAGAGAAGGTAAGAGACTGAATTAATGTTGCCACTTGAAATGGTAGAGTCCATTCAATGATAAAGCTCTTCAGACAGAATGGTATGTCAGGATTGTCAGTGAAAATAGAAAAATCGGTACTAGCTTTTTAAAAATAAACATTACATTGCTACTAAAGTATCTTCCTAAAGTAATGAGATAATCTAAATCAGTGTTTCTTTGTTGTTAAGCATCAGGAAGGGAGAAATTTTTGACAAAGGTGCTTAAAACTGTATCCCTGCACCTAGTTAACCTTAACCTGGCAACATAGTAGGGGCTCAGTACATATTTACTGGCTGAACAGTGGTGCCACATGTGAAAAGGCACTCCTCAAAAGCATGGGGGTGGGAGGGGCGGGTTATAGTCAAATAGAGTTCTTAAAAATTAAAGTTAAACAGGGGTCTTCCTACACGGCTTGTCAGAACCTTTACTATGCTCCTGAAAATTCCTAAACTTGATTGTCAACATTTTTCATGGAATACCTATTAATCATAGATTAATTATTCTAGAAAAATTTGGTCTATACCTCTATGGAAAACTTGATATTTCTGCATCTTCTAATCTTTTAATGAAAGACACAGGTGAACTATAAATTGGCACACATTCATCTCTGTTATAAATTATAAGGTGGAAGAGATACCTATGTATTTCCAATCTCATAGTAGGCTTATCACAAATGGCTGCTGCTTTGGGATAAGGAAATTTTAGAGGACAATATGTTGGAGTGAGAAAAATTGAGAGAGCTCATTCAAATTATTCGTTTTACCAATGAAGAAACTTGCTCAAGGAAACTATTATACATTGTGTTGACAGATAAATACATTAGCAATGAAGTTTCTTTATTGCTAATGTCAAAGATTCATCCTGTGCAACTATCTGACTAATATAAACAATACCTTACTAATTTGCTTACATAATTATCTTGAAAAGAATATTCCTGGCAAGAATTTGTGTATTAAATAATCTCTTAATTTAAAATTCTATACTCTATTGTGCTGAAAAAAAGGAGGGGCTCATTTAGAATTGAAAGGGAAAATAACTGCTTTCATATACTAGAAAGTTATTATTTTTTTTAATCACTGGGAGTCAAATGAAAAACAAGAATGAAGATTAAATACTGCCTGAGAAATTACATGGGAAACTATACTCCATATACTGAGATAGCTAGCAAACTTCAGGATTAGTATCTTCAAGTAGTAAAGCTGGAAATAAATATGTTTATTTATGGAACATACACAGGATCACAGATCAGGTCACCAGTGTTAAAACTATGATTCCTTTCTAAAACAATGTTCTGATATTCAGATTATCAGATGCCATTTTCCCATAGACGCCACCTCAGTCCTTGACAGAGCGAACCTGCCCAAAAGGTATCTTAGTAAACTGGCTCCCCAGTTGCCTTATTCACTCACCAGCATCCATTAGCCAACTCCATGCTTTATCTTCAATAGATAAGATACGGCTTCTTCTTGCCATGGTGCCATGAAAAGGATCCAGAAGGTTCCCTTAAACCACATTTCCTGAGTGACTGCTGCAGCACCAAGAGTAAAGGATATGCCAGGTCAGCCTCTTTTCCTTCCCAGCAATATTAGCAGCAGCAGCAGCAGCAGAAGCTGGAGCAGACCGTTGAGACCCAACTCCTTGCAGGATGCTAGCCAAAGCACTCTTGTATACTCTACACCTAGACAGACTTTGCCCGTATGTTTGCACCTTCCCCACAGTGTGTCAAAACAGGTGTTTTCCTGTGATCATGCTTTAAGTCTGCTCCCCAAACAAGGTGATAAATATACTGTCACTATGACATTCTAAGTTTCTAATTCTATGGAAAACACATTCTTAAAGATTTACTTTATCATAAGGAAGCCTGGATGAATCCTTTTTAAATTTTCATTCACCTTTCCCACTCCTAAGAAGCAGGTAGACTGCCCTAAAATTTCCTGTTAATGAAAACACGGATGTTACCACATGAAACAAATGCCATCATGCAATTTTGGTCATTTCTTGCATAATATTCTATCTGCCTTCCTGGCACAGAATCACGTTTTACAAATGCTAATGTTTTCATAATCTTTACAACACTCCCAACAGATGGTGAAATATCAGGTCTCATGAACTTTATTTTACAGAAGCAATGTCTTTTCTGCCTCTATCTTTCACTCCCTTTTTGATGTTATTGATGAGTTGCTTTTCTTCCCAGTGGTGTCCACTTAATGAGTGGCTAGAATATGGCTGGACAAAGAGAAGGTAACATCACTAACAAAGCATTTACTTTACTTAATCGATTCATCCAGAGCTCAAATCCTACAGGTTAAAAAAAGCATCTACAGATTTTTTAAAAAAATCTAAACAGTCCAACAAAGGATAAGTGAAAACCAGATTATTATTTTCCTAACAATTAGAAAATAATTATAAACTCCAAGGCATGTGTTCTCTGCACAGTAGAAAATAACAATTCTCATTAGCAAAACTGAAACCCTACATACACAGATTCTGAGTATACCATGTTGCTCGTGTACTAATACTTCATGTGTTCACTTCAACATCAAAATAAAAGTCAGAACAGTAGTTAACACATATCACATACTCAAGTAGTGCCAGGCACTCAGTACTTTACATGTGTTATCCCGTTTAATCTTCACAGCAACTGCAGATCAGGTATTATTTACGGTCCCATTTTGCAAATGAGAAAACTGAGGCTCAGTCAAGTTATGTCACAAGTTTAAGGTCACAGGGCTCGAAAATGATTTGAACCCAGGTTGTACAGTTCCAGACCTGGAGCTCTTAAACATCTTGTTAAAACTGCAGCATCAGTTCTGGTTTTCGTTTATTTCTGTACTGCAAGTTTACCTAAACAGCTAATATGTATACAGTACTTATTGTGTGCCCTAAAATTCCGTAGGTCCTTTGCATGTATTAATTTCTTCAAGATGCAAAACAAGCCAGTGAGGTAAATACACTCCTATTTAGTGGGGTAAGAATGTTATTAGGGAAGTCGCCAAAGCTCATTGGACTACTAAGCAACAAATGTAAACTTCGGATCCAGGGAATGCAGCTCCTGAAATTGTGGTTTTGTGGTTTTGTGCCTACGCCTACCCTCTACTGCCTCCTGAAAGCTGACTGCATGTTAGATGAAAGGGGATAAGAAATGTCAGGTCTGGCCAGAACCCTGGTGGAAGGAGGATGTGCTATCCCGTCTCTTTTCAAAAACATATGTATAAAGTACATGAGCTTATACAAGACACAATTCTATCATTTTCCTTCATTATGCTTACTAACTTAAGGAATTAGCAGATATTTTATGTGATTCTCAGATTTTAAAAAGTCAAGGACAAATTCGGCTTTCACATTTTATTCCAAAGATTTATTCCAATCTTCAGAGGCACTAACAGGACAGTAACATTATTATCATCACAGTGTCAGTCATTCTGTTTTGGGGAATTACCATTGCTGACGGTCATATTTATATTTTATTCCCATCATTGGCAAATAAATGTAATTATGTGCAGGGCCAAGACAATAACTGTGAGCTTAGAGGAAGCTTCAGAAATCCAAGGTTCATCCCTTGAGATGATGGCTGCAATCAACCTTGGGCCAAGACACTTGCTTGAATATTCAGCAGCTGAAATGACCTTCTTTGAATTAGCTCTTAAGGACACAAAGCCATCTGGGGAATGTCAGACAACTCAAATCAAGCACCTAGGGTCCCAAGTCTAAGTCTGAAAAACCAATGAAGAATACTGAGACCAAGCGATTTCTTTAATTTGGCAGCAAAGCCTAACTCTCAGGATGAATTCTGGCTAGCTTTAGCTTTTTCGGCTTTAACCTGACATAAATTACCATAAGAATCCATGAAAAGTTCAGAGAGAAAATACAGTTATGGTAAAGGTGTCTACCCTCCGTCAGAATTTAGCCACCAGCTGTAAGAAATGCAGCCATTTGGCCACATTCAGCAGAGAGAAATTTACATCCCCACGTGGCATAGCTTGAGGGGATGCATTGGAGTCTGTTTACTCTCAATTATTTTTACAATCAAAAGTTTCCACAGAAGGAAGATGACAATTCTTTACCCCATTTCTAGACAACTACCTTCTCTGTAGAATTCCTTGGGAAGTGGTATTACATACTGTACCCGCATAAGCTTGATTTACGCTTTGGCTGACACCAAGATTTAAATTTATCTCAGTGCCCAATGTTAACACTGAATTAACACAAAAGCTATTCAAAAATTTTTCAAAAACACATTCTGGGGCTTCCCTGGTGGCGCAGTGATTGAGAGTCCGCCTGCCGATGCAGGGGACACGGGTTCATGCCCCGGTCCAGGAAGATCCCACATGCTTGTGTACCGCAAAAAAAAAAAAAAAAAAAAAAAACAAAACACATTCTGGAATTTTTTGGGTGAGAAAAAAAAAATTCCATAGCCTCTTACATAAGGCAGAGCATAACAAATGATTTTATGACCTTGGCGCTACTAAGTGATAGACTAGGAAGATCATGACTCGTTTATGAAATTGTCCAAATTTTATATAAGCATATATATGTATATATTCATTGTTTGACTTATCTATTGAAGTTACAGTTCTTGCTGTTATGACGCTGTAATTAAAAACATAGAAATATGATTCTGATCTTTTTTTTTTTTTTTCCCCCAGTACGCGGGCCTCTCACTGTTGTGGCCTCTCCCGCTGCGGAGCACAGGCTCTGGACACGCAGGCTCAGCGGTCATGGCTCACGGGCCCAGCCGCTCCGCGGCATGCGGGATCTTCCCAGACCAGGGCACGAACCCGTGTCCCTTGCATCGGCAGGCGGACTCTCAACCACTGCGCCACCAGGGAAGCCCTGATTCTGATCATTCTAACACATTACTTTTAGAAAGGTATCAGTCAAGAGACATTATATTTGTAGATGAATAAATTAACTGCTTCTTATTCATCAACTCCTACTGGGTCTACTCTCTTTTATTTAATTCCTTGAACTTGGCTTTATCTGCAAAGAAATATGTTAATAAGCATCAACTCTAGCCCGTTCACAGATCAGAACAGGAGGAGTTGCAGTGAGCTTCCCGGCTTCTTCTGGAAACTAAACAATGCACCAACTGTAACCAATCCTTAACTAAGTCGGCTAGATATGAACTGGTGACCTAAAAGTGAAAAGCTTTAATTGTGCATTACAAATTTCTGAGTCATTTTGTCCTCACAACTTTATGCTTTAAATAAACCTAAATGCTGGCTAAAGAAAATCTACAAGTATGACTTAGTGTTTCCAAACCAGGAAAAGGAAGGACTTTCAGTGTTTGAGATAAGGTTTGTTTTCTGGAGTTTGGAAAATAAACATTTCCTATGCAGTTATGCCTGGGAGTGTGTGTGTGTGTGTGTGTGTGTGTGTGTGTGTGTGTGTAGTGTCTACATTTGTGTGGGTAAGGGTGGAGAGGGGGAGAGAGGGAGGAGAGAAGAGAAAGGTAGAGAGGAGACAGGGAGAAACAGAGAGAACTTTTTAGCAGTATTTGGTGTTCATGCAAACTGGTTATTTTGTGCTGGAATTAGAATTTACCTCAGGAAGTATGTGCACATGTGCCATGAAAATATTGCAATTTATCATAAAATCAACAGGAAATGCTTACCTGACTGTATAACGCATTTCTATGAATGCAATGATACAGAATATGTCCCATATAGTTGCACAAAATTCTCTCATAGGAGAATAAGCAACTTTTGTCCTGATGCCGTGCTTATATAACCTTAGAGATATCTACTTTCTCAGTAATTTTTATGTAATTTATTGTTTACTGTAGTTACTAAGGAATGGCCAAGGGAAGTAACAGTGTCATATTTGTCAAGTATAGATACATTTGTAACCTATCATATGACATTTTAAGTATCAAGGCATCAGTAAGAGCTTCTACTGCAATTGTACATCTTCCCATGTGTTAGCTGGTTAGTTGGAAATGCGTCACACAAGCCTGTGCTCAATATAAGGATACAGGATTAAAATTAGAAAAACAAAATGCCACTTCCGGGTCTGTGTCTACCAGTTCACTTAATCCTCATTACACAACTCTGAGGCAGGTATATTATTATTCCCCTTTGACAGGTGAGAACACTCCGAGAGGCTGAAAAATGTGTCCAGCAAAAGCTGTTCCATGAATGCCCCTAATAGAAATTAGGGATTAATAGGATTTCACCAACACACACACACACGCACGCACACACACACACACGCACGCGCACACACTTGTGGTTGCCTGTTTTCTGTTATAGGGACTGTTATATATATTTCATTTGATATATAGAGTTAAAATTTATACTTTCGAGAATTTATAGAAATAATTCTTAAAGTATTTGGAGATTGCTACTCCTTCAGTTTACTGTTTACTTCAGATAAGTAAATATATAAGTGAAAACTATTTCAAACCAAGTAGCTTACATATTTTAATATGTCCAGAATGCTTTTATTTTGCCCAACACTTGAGAACAGTAGAACATTTGTTTGTTTTAAAAGAAAGCCATTTTCTTTATGCACTTGGACAGTGCTGTCTGACCTAAGCCAAGTCAGCTCAGCCAAGGAGTAAACATCATTCTTTTATTTCTACAGGGTTCTCTTAATCCCTAACAGAAAAATTTCCCCACTTGTGCTTTTGTTTGCTGTTAACATAAAGACTATATGTTGTAATTACATGAGACCAGTATCATCCCTTTTTTTTTTAAAGCCCAGTTTCGCCCTCTAACGAGCTCCTGTTTGTTATCACTGGTACTTCCAGTTCCACCTTCCTGTTTAAAATATTTCTTCCCCCCCCCCCCCCCCCCCCCCCCCCGCTCCCCACTTTTTTTTTTCCTTCCAGAAATGACTAATCTTCCTGTTATTCTACTCTGTCCATTTTTCCCCTGGTATTCTTTTCATGTTGCGTAACATTTAATTTTCACCAACTCCTTTTAGAAGTTTACTACTATATCCTTGTTGCTAGCCTTCCATTTTCTACAGATTAAAACAGTCAATATTTATGGATGAGCACACTTTTTGGTCAACTTTCGTGCTATTCAGATTAAGCTATTTCCTCAAGTCAGAAATGCAACTATTCTTTCAATTGACATAATATAAACAGCAATTTTGATCTTCAAAGTCAAGTCAGCTTAATCCTAGTTACCAGATATCACAATTAAAGGGCTTAGTTTTTTGTTTCCTTTCAAATTTCCTGATAAGGTAGGTGCTAGAAAGCAAACCTAATATCACTGCTTTTAAAAATCTCTTGCCTCCCCGCACTTCTCCATAACATCATAAAACACATTAGCATAGACTCATAAGCAGAATGTAATATTTCTCTATCTTTCTGATTTTCAACTGCAAAAACTACTTTTAATGATATGCCAGGAATCTGCCTTTTACCCTAATTTCAAATAATCGTAACAGCTATCTCATACTGTCTGAACATGAGTGAAAGAGTAGATCTGAGAAGAGTTTTAGAATTACAATGGTCATTTAAATAACATAATCTAAAATTTTACAACATTAGTATCACATGTCTAACAAAACAATATAAATTATAGCCTCAGGTTTACGTAATACATTTTTCTGGTGAATTCAACATTATGTCATATTCACTATCTCACAGTCACAGAATCCCTTAGAGAAAGGAGTGTCCTACTAGTCCCATTTACACTAGCTATTCATACAAGAAGATGTTCACAAAGCTTTAGAAGTTGTATGTTTTCTAAAATGCAAAAATGCCTTAAAAAATCCTGAGAAACCACATTTTAATTATAGGAGATAAAGACAGCCAAAAAATGTCACCCTCGGTTCCTGAAAATAGAAGTCAAATTAAGTTCAAATATTTGCTTATATTAAAATAGCACAGGATCTTACCACTCACTTTTGTCTTGGGGAGGTCCCCATTATTCCCTCTTCTTACCTTTCCAAATAATAAAAATTAAAACTTCCTCATTTGTCACATACAGTGCCCTGTATGGAAATACTTCATTTTTCTTTGGGTCAGCAGTCACAACTTAACTTTGAAATCTCTTTATTGTTCCTATTTTAGACACCAGGGCCAGAGTCTCTAAAATCAGCTAAAAATATTGTTCATTAAAATGCATAAATAGGACACCAAATATGATAGTAAGCAGAAACAGATTCATATACGTGTTTATTTTTTTTAATCATATCATATTATGAGTAGAAGAAAAACCCAAAGTATATATTCTGTGAAAAAGCAGGGCTAGTGTCTACACCCCTAGTAGCTAGCCTAGCACAGTGTTACCAGAGAAAAAGATGATCAATACGTATCTTCTGAGTGAACAGATTCGATCATATAGAGGTATATTTATGGTAAACAAAAAAGGAGGGAAAGGGAACTTTCCATGGGAAGTAATGTTATCAAAATGCATTCATCAAAAAAAAAAAGATTAGGAGAAATAACCCAAAGAATTTCCTCAAGGGAAATTTTGTAAAAATCTGTTAGAATCCTTTGAATAACTATACTATAACTATATTTAGATCTTATATTAGAAGTTAATGTCTGATTCTGAAAATTCGTAAATAAAAAATCATGCAGTTTCTCCATCTTTTTGCTATAAACTGTATTGTGGAGTTGCCAATTAGATACTGAGGAAAAGCTCTTTACGGAAAAATTCCAGATAATAAATGCAGCAGGAATAATAGAGTTAAAAGTCACCGTTTTGCAATCCCTAACAAAATCATGGCGCTATGAAATGATCGACAATGGAGTGAAACCACTGGATCCAATTTTGATGGAGAACTTTATAGGAATTGGCTCAGGCTCACCTGAACTTACTGATAGATTTCAGCATCACTAGAAGTGGAGAGAAATGAAATTATTCCCTCCTGATGGGATGCAATTGGAAGTACAGAGCCCCATCTGGGAAGTATTCTCACCAAATAACAGTAAGTAGCACTAAAATTAAACTCAATTCTAGCTTTAATTTCTAGTCTACAGAAAATAAGGGTGATAGAGGAACAAGCTAAATGATACCACAGGGAAGCAATTAGCTAAATTCAGAATCTCAGATGTTCTCCAGGACAACGACCTGATTTTTTCAACTAATAAGGACATGGGGTGGGGGAGTGGGGAAGAAGCAGGAATTATCATAGATTAAAAGAATCTTAAAAGACATAAAATCCAAATAGATGTTGTTTAGATGCACATCTGACAATTTTATTTAGATGGTCATTTGAGCAATCTACCTGTAAAAAAGATGTGCTGTGACAACTGGGAAAAGTTGAATGTAAAGTGGGAATTAAGTGAATTAATGACCATATGACCCAGCAATCCCACTACTGGGCATACACCCAGAAAAAAACATAATTCAAAAAGACACATGCACCCCAATGTTCGTTGCAGTACTGTTTACGATAGCCGGGTCATGGAAGCAACCGAAATGCCCACTGACAGACGAATAGATAAAGAAGATGTGGTACATATATACAGTGGAATATTACTCAGCCATAAAAAGGAACAAAATTGGGTCATTTGTACAGACGTGGATGGACCTAGAGACTGTCATACAGAGTGAAGTAAGTCAGAAAGAGAAAAACAAATATCATGTATTAATGCATATATGTGGAACCTAGAAAAATGGTACAGATGAACCGGTTTGCAGGGCAGAAACAGAGACACAGATGTAGAGAACAAACGTATGGACACCAAGGGGGGAAAGCGGTGGTGGGGGTGGGGGTGGGGGTGGGGGGATGAATTGGGAGATTGGGATTGACATGTATACACTGATGTGTATAAAATGGATGACTAATAAGAACCTGCTGTATAAAAAAATAAAATAAAATTCAGATATAAAAAAAGAAACAAAAAAAGTGATATAATGAAATTATTGTCAATACTGATAGATTTGGAAATAGAGTTATACTTAAAACAAGTTATATTTAAAACAAGTTCTTAACACATAAAGTTCCTACATACATATAAGCAAACTGATAGGACAGGATGTCTGAGATTTGCTTTAAAATACATCAGGAACAAAAGGTATGTGGAAAGTAATATGTGAAACAAGATGGACAAATGTTCACAGAATGTTCACATGGATACATCCATAGAAAATGCAGATTGATACATACACAGAAGTTGTTACAGTATTTCTCTAACTTTGTGTATATTTAAAAATTACCACAATAATTTTTTAAAGCTACCAAAAAAAAAAAAAAGTTAAGCAGAAGAGAACGAGTTGTTACTGTCTAGAAGAATAACCAAAACTTTCTCTTATATTTTTAACTCAGAGTCACAAAACCTGGTTGACAAGCTAGGCTTTGCTTCTCCAAATCTGATCTGGCTGACCTAACTCAATTCATTTATTTATATCTGTGAACATAAATATCTGTATCTGTAGCAGGGAAAAAAATGATCTTTCCTACTTCAAGATCATGTATATATGAAAATAACTTGTAGACTTAATTTATATCTATACAAATATAGATATCATTATTAAAATGCTTCCTTGTTCACCTTCATGTCACATGTGTATATTATCATCTCTTCAACCAAGTAATAAGGTCTCTATGAGCAAAGCCTCTAGCTTATTTCTTCAACCAACAACCATTTGATCTTTTTCTATGGGGTCTACTATGTAACAAGTATTTCACTAAATGACGAGAACACAAAGGTGGTTAAGTCACAGGCCATGGACTCAAATCCAGAGAGGGAGGGAGATGCATAATTATGATTGATGTGCCAAAGACAGTTACAGAGATATGAATTGGGCGCACTACAGAAACGAGGAGGCAGGACAATAGGATGGCCAGGGCTGGAGTGAGGAGAAGCTTCCTAGAGGAGGTCATGTCTAAACTAAACCTAAATATGAAAAAAGTCTGCAAAACTCATATAGGAAGAAAAAAGTTCTCAGCAGAAAGAAACAACAACACAAACAAAAATAGAGGACATTAAGTTGGAAGAGCAAAAGAGGAAGGCTTTTACCACAGGGCACTATGGCTAACACTCATTGTTAGAGGCACTGAGTCTCAATCAATGACCCACTGGACTCAGAAAAATGTTAAGTACTTAGTAAGGGATCAATAAATATCTATTAATTAAAGTACAGAGAGATAAATGGTAACACTACTTGAGTGCTCATTGTGCATCAGGCATTTTGCTAATATACTGAGATAAGTGTACTTCTTACTCAACCTCACATCAGTCCCAGGGTGGGTACTGTTACTATCCCTCTCATACAGATAAGGACACTGGGGCACAGAAAGGCTAAGTAACCTGCCCAGTCACTCAATTGGCAAGTGGTATAGAAAGAAAAAATCTGGAAATAAATAACACAGCAGAGAAAGAAAATACCTGGAAATAAAATTCTACATGGATATTCCATATGGTCAAACAATTTTTTAAAAAAGAAGAGACAATTCTATAAACAGTGGGTGCTGCTAAGTGTTTAAGAAGTAGCTCTCTGGGGAGGGAATTGTAGCATTTGTCAATTTCCACAGTGTAAATCCTCCTACCATGGCCAATTTTAAGCTGCCAATACGACATCACTTAACCTGGAGTTGGGAACAGGTCTTATGTAAGCCAGTCCCAGCACTCCATTGGCTGCAGCTTTCAACAAGCTATACAGGTAGAGAGTTAAATTAACAGGCTAATCATATGACCAGGAGGTAACAAGTAAATCAAAGAAAAGGTGCCACTGCTATCTCTGTTAATTTACAGGACTCTTGTATATAAGGAACAGACAATTTATATTTGAAATTATTGAGTTCCTAAGGAGTATAATGAAACATATGAAAGGCAATGAGGATAAACACGTAATTCATAGAGGTTCCTCAAGGAAACATACATTTTATATGAATGACAGAGTTGACATTAAAAAAAAGTATTCCTTCTATGTGATTAATGAACAGTAATTAGTAAGTGATTCCCTGCTAAACTATTCCTCCCTCAGGGAGCACACAAGAGGATTTATTTCTAACTAGAGAAGTGGAAAAATGAAAGCACAGTTTAAGGAAACTATTTGATTTGGGTCAGCAACAGTCATTGCAACCAAAAGGAGGGGCGGAGGATTATTTTTGCATACCCTGTGCCTTGCAAGCTACCTATCATATAAAAGGGGTTGAATGATACTGATAAGGAAGGAGGAAAAAAGCCAGTCCCTCACAGATCTAGATCTAGATCCAGACAGATATTTCTATACACAGGTATGTGTATAAAAGGGAGTCCAAATTATTAATATTACTGTATGTACACCACTGCTTTGAAAACATTCCTTGAGGTTATCTATTTAACAAAGTATTGACTAAATAAGCATAGTTAGGTGAATTTTATATTTATATAAAAGACAGTTTGAATTATTAATGTTTATATATTGATCCTATCTCCTTATAAAGTTCCTTTATCATTTAACAACAGTGTCCAATAAATAAATATATCTAGATAAATTATAAATGAAATATAAAATCTATTTTTCACACAGAATGCAAATATAATGCTAAAGAAAAGCAGCTGGTGATTAGCAAAGCAAAAGAGATAAATTCTACACCAATTTGTTTAGAGGTCTACCAACCTTAAACCAGTATGTCCCCTTTTTTTGGCATGTGGCATGTTACTGAATCTGGCTCTTATGAATCCGCAGCCTATCTATTAGTTAACAGACTCCTGACTTAAATAGACTCCCTAGAAAAAATTGCAATTCATCAGTACTGTCTTTTGCTATTTAATACATATGCAAAACAAAGGCAAAAGATGCTTCTGAGCCTTGTTAGAGTCTATATAGGTTGCTTTCTGATGTTCTTCTTGTCTCAATAGTAGGTCCCAGGCATCTTTTATTGGGTCAATTTAACTATTAATTTCTACTCATAATGCTTATCAACATCAGAAAAACATCACTTTTTCAGTCCACTGCCTTAGGGCAGAAAAATTCACAGAATAAATGATTAAAAATGAAAAAAAAATCAATCAGCAACACTGTTATCTAATACATAAAATAACTCCAATAACCAATTTTGTTACTTAACTAAATTGACATTTTTCAGCCCAGTTAGGAGACTGGCATGAGACTACGGGTATATATTTTTATCTTTGTGATATCACAATTAGTTGAGAAGTGAAAATTCAAGTCAAGTGATTTTAGTGTTCTACATACAATGCTAGTTTTCATTTCCCTTCAAAGAGATGACTGTGTCAATGTTTAATGAAATGTGTGGTCTAATTTACAACTGTAATGACTATAATTAGCTTAATTGTCTTTTGAATCTTAAGGGTGGGGCAAGGAAGGTCGTGGCATGGGTCAGGAGCTACTAGTTCATCTGCTATTCTGCATTTCGTCCCATTTTAAAGTCAATGCAAGTAAAGTAATATTTATTGGAAGCTGACCATGTGTCAGTCAGGCCTATGGGTAGGCACTGGAGGTTCTAATAACTAAGGAATAGTCTCCGCTTTCAAAAAGCTTCCAGACAGAGGATGTGTAGGTCAAAACCTAACTACAATGGTTTATCTATTTTAGGAGTATGACAGAGTTCTAAATTATCTCTCCTGTCACTGCATTTTTATGCAGTAAAATCACCTAGGAAGTAATGTGTGTGTTTTCATATTTCCGTGCCATGGTAATACTACCTGGCTTACTAGAATCATACCTAAAACCAGAATGAATAGGCTTTAAATTAGGGATTAAGCGATTGTTCCTGGTGATACTCGTTCCTGGTAAAATCTGATCTGTCCAGATTTACAAAAAAAAAACTCAAGATAAAACAAATATCACCATCTCTTCCAATTAGTTTAAAAGTAGATCCAACTACGTGTTCTTGTGAAATTAACATGTTACTGTGTGTTATACAAATAAGAAGCAAGACGTGAAATACAGATTTACTGATTAAAAAAAAAAAAAAAAGCTACTTAATGTTTTGGTGATGAAGCATGGCACACCAGGCTCAATCGGCTGTCTCTTGAGCATTTTACTTACTTCCCAACTTGCAAGATTAGGAAATCAAACTAGCCTCATAATCATCAACAAATACAGTAAATGTAGTACAAAGGTGTTCTCTTTTGAGCACCATATGAAGAGGCTCACTGATGAAGACAGTAAGTATCGCTTATGCCACAGGAAGATACTCTACAGAGCCCGTATCTCTTTAAGATTATTATCAAGGCCTTACCTTCCGTGAAAGCACACTTTGCAGAAAAGCATGCGAAATCTAAAAAAATGGGTCAGCAGAACTTAGTCTCCAAGGAGACAACATTTACGAATTGTGAAGCTCCTTGAAGAGGGCCACTATGTCTCAGGAAGTGACTGTTTAAGTGGAGACTGTAGCATTTGTTACCAGCTACATAATTACTCCACTCCACTCTAACCCTAAATGAGCCTGAAGTACTAAATTTTTAATCCCTCCTAATGATTCTCTTCAAAGTGGATAAATGTAGGTTTCTCCTCAAATACTTAATTGCTAGGACGACTGGCATCAACATAATCTGGATTGTTTTTGACTCTCCAGAACTTTTTTTTCAATAGCTCGTCACACAGCTCCTAAAAGAATTGTTAGAGGGAAGAAATAATGAGCAAGGTAATAAGTGGTAGGGCCTAGGCATTTATACCTTTTGGAAGCTTGGACTCTCTTTTCTTCTTCAGGTTTAAGATATGCAACACTGTACAGGTTTCACACTGGGAAGTCAAAAAAATTTTTTTCCCTAAAATTGGAGTGTGGAGAAATTTAAGTGCAACAGAGATACATGATCTCCAGACAAATAACCTGTGTCTTCGTTACTGTTATTAGTTCTACAATAAAAACAACAGTAGTTATAGTTGCAGTCTGGATCCCAGAATGTTCCCCTCACAATAAACACCAACGCTAATCAATGCTTTTCTCAATATTCTCAGCAGAGTGAAAGAAAAAGGAAAAACAAAACACCGATGATGTTGCTACCCTGGTAGTATTGCTTCTCCCCATTGAACATTTGAAGAATAAATACTCTTCTACCTAAGCGTGATACTTTCCCAACAAAGCACTCTTACTAACAGTGAGTTAATATTGTTACAAAAATAACTGTGTATTGTGCCACTGCCCCGACCAATTATCACTCCCCTCTGAGACATGGGCTATCTATACAGCCACCGTTATCAGGAAGCCTGACCAGGTCCCTATGTGCTGCCTGCACAAGATAACATACAAAACATGGCAGGACAGCAAATAAAGGCCTGTTCCAGAGATTTCCATCAATAGAACATAAACAGTCCACCAGAGTGTCAGAGAAATTTAACTGCAAGAGTCCTACTATAAATGAAGGGTGCTGGATTCCTTAGAGAAATAGTTTATGAATATTTATATGTCACTACCCAACAAATGTCCTATTACATGAAAAAAAATTCTCTAACAAATTTGAAAGCACATAAAATCTCACAATAATCAATCATGGTCAGGAAGAAACATTGCTTTCAATTCAATGAACACTGAATGCCAAGGACATTCAAAACACCATACATAGAGAGGTGATGAATGTAAGCCTCCCATTCTTAAGGAGCTTACAAAATAGTGGGAAAAAGAAACATGAAAAATGAACTATAAAATCAGGTATAATGTGATTTATTCTGTAATACATAAAATGGTAGGAAAATGTAGAGAAGAAAAGTTATTCATGAAGTATGTCTCATCTGATAATCACTGTATAATGAGGGCCTCTTATGAGTAAGAGCACAGAGAGAGAACTAATAACTCATCTGTCAACTGCAACCACAGGTTGACTTTAGATGCAAGTTTAGTCAAAAAAAAAAAAAAAGGATTCTGCAAAAATCAATTGGCTAGGGCTTCCCTGGTGGCGCAGTGGTTGAGAGTCCGCCTGCCGATGAAGGGGACATGGGTTCATGCCCCGGTCTGGGAAGATCCCACATGCCGCAGAGCAGCTCGGCCCGTGAGCCATGGCCGCTGAGCCTGCGCGTCCGGAGCCTGTGCTCCGCAACGGGAGAGGCCACAACAGTGAGAGGCCCGCGTACCGCAAAAAAAAAAAAAAAATCAATTGGCTATACAGAATATAAAATACAGGATATTGTGTGTTTTATTATAATTTTAAATTGTGTCCTATACATCCTTTTATTAGTAAATTTTGTTATAAACTTACGTATACTTTTTTTTTGGAGAGCCTACTATTAAACCTCAAAACACTATAAACTTTTAATGCCACCAGTAATCAAGGCATCACAATAGCCAAGAAAGTTAAGGACCTTAATGGCAGTGAATAGCACCAACTCAACCTTAATTAATAGTAGTTATCATCAACCAAGTGTGTCATATGTTATTTTCATAAGGTGAAGACAGCATATTCCAGTTTTTGCTGTGACCTATGACCTGTCATATTTAAGCATCCTGCCAATCTCAGGATCTTTACAAATATGATTAAGCTCTAACCTCACCAGTGGCTCCTCAGTTTCCTAATCTATAAAGCGAATGGATTGCATGACGTCATTTCTAAAGACTCTTCTAACTGCAATCCCAAGAATCTACGGATCACTGGAGTTCAATGCTGAAAGTGATGAAGGAACATAAAGTATCTCTAAATATCATGCAAAACCCTTGAACATTCCATGAACAATCTTTTAAAACGCAAAGACTACCCAAATCTTGAATTTAAGCAAGAAAAACAGTTTTTTTTTTCAAGGAAAAACCTAGCACCTGAAGTTTTCATTCTTGAAATTCTTATAAAGCTTTAATTGTAGTAGAAGCTTGACTACTCAGTGATTTGCCTCTACAAGTGTTACTCTGGTAAAAGCTTAACCTAAGTGGAACCCCAGATGAATCCTGATTTTCTTTCAAGTTACTTCAAAAATGCTAGAAACACTTCCAACATTAAAAACAAAAATAAGGGGGGCTTCCCTGGTGGCGCAGTGGTTGAGAGTCCGCCTGCCGATGCAGGGGACACGGGTTCGTGCCCCGGTCCGGGAAGATCCCACATGCCGCGGAGCGGCTGGGCCCGTGAGCCATGGCCGTTGAGCCTGCACGTCTGGAGCCTGTGATCCGCAACGGGAGAGGCCACAACAGTGAGAGGTCCGCGTACCGCAAAAAATAAATAAATAAATAAGGCTAGTAGGTTACGTTCCAAATTTTAAATATTAACCTGATACTGAGAAATCATAATAATCAAGGGTACTTAACTAGCCAGGATATTACAATTTGAAAGCTGGCAACCATCTGTGAATGACCATAGAGTGTCTTTTTTTTTTTTTTAAGCTGTATTGATTGTATTTCTATTCTTCAAATTGACACAATAGCTACTCATGGCTTAGAAATGAGATTTGCAGCCTGTCCTTCCAAAGATCTATGCAGTAATAGTAAACCCAGTAGTTGGAATCCATCAAGCTCACACTGAGCACTGTCACTGGCAGAAAAGTTGCTGCTGGACAATGCATCTTTTCAAACCACCTGGAATAGAATCTGTAAATCCACAAACAAATGATTTTCCATCGATCAAGTCCTATTTTCATTCACATGCAGTTTAGAACCACACAGTGGAATACATTTGTAGCAACCTGATAAACCTAAAACATTGAATCTTTAAGTTTATGATGACGCAGTTTTATATGTGCTGATGGAATTAAAAAAAAAAAAAGGTTCAAAAAACAGAATGGCCAACGTGCTGCCAAGGTGATGGGAGTTAAAGTACGTAATGGTGTTAAATAATTTCCTGTCGAATTTCAAGACCCACATTCATTAAATAATTGGAAATGTATGAAACAGAATCCTTTTAAGGAGTTTTGTCATAAGATAAACACATCTTAGTGATCCAATCACTTCCAGAATGCTGGCAACTTGAGATTTCATTTTTCTTCCAACAGTGACCTGTTTTTCTCTAGAACAGTTACTAAGAAAAATATTTTTCAGCTAGTCATAAGAATGACTTCCTTAGAAGCCCTTTCCTTTGTACTATTAAACAGTCTGGAAAATTGCTTGCTTGACTCATTCATGCTGTCAAAATATACTACAGGCTAAGGCTGACCATCAGTTTTCCCTGTTTCCTAGAACAACACATATAATTTATGCATGAAGTTCTAAAGTAATGGCATCTGGAGTTTTAGCATCACTTTCATGTATTGATAGCTTATAAAACTATATCCACCCAGGCTAGTCTAATCATTTGCTGTGCCTGAGGCTGCCCCTAATGCAAGAAAAGTTTCGTTCATTTAAATCCACGATCAGTCAGAAATTCAAAGAGAAGATATTAGAATTATTTGGAGATTACTCTATTTGCAGTTGCTTGGAGATAATGAGATGAAATAAAATATGCAAAATATGAAATTCTTTACAAAAATAATTATGAGGTCAACCAGGTCATCACTGGAGCTCCACATTTGTTGATATACATTATAAGAATCTTAAAAGTAACACTTATTCTTTTACCAACTGTCTATTTTATTATAATTAATAGAGGAGATACAGCAAAATGGAAGATACGTAGCAAAAAGGAACCCTGCTAATTACAATCCATTTTTTTTAGGGAACAGAAGTCATAGCGAGTGTTATTTAGAGAGAAAAAATTATTTTTGAATTTGAAAGCTAGCAGGGACATTAATGAAACAGAGTGACTCCACTCTACCTTCTAACTATGAATAAGAAATTAAGTAGGTGAGAAGGTTATTTCATTTTTTTTTTTAAGTCGCGTTTTCAAATTTATCCACGATGCTAATCAAAAAGCAAAGTCAGCTCTATATGGGGAGTCTGGAGCATGTGAAGATTTCCAGATGGTTTTATCCTCGGGAGAAAAATACATCTTCTATATGGACTGAGAAGTCATGGCAAAAATACTACCTTCCCTGAACCTCTCAGCAGTATTCAAAGAATGGTTGTTAACCATGAGCCTACAGCTTTTGAAAATATATACCTGGCCATGTCTCTTGGTTTAGAGATTCCAACTGAGTAGGTCTAGGTGGTGGGGCAAGTGGTAGGGGTAGGGAAAGAATATACCTGCCAGGTCTTTTTGGCTTTGCGCAGAAAGCCTGGAAAAGCACCTGAGATGCTATCTGGCACACAGCAGGCATGCCACGTAAGCTGTTGACTCACATGGAATTAAGTGGGTCCTACTGTTAGTATGGTGGATAACTAAGCAAGGGAAAGGTTTGAGTCTAGCAGGTATTTGTAGCAAAATGATCCAACTGGCACCATCTCTTGTACACTCTCTACTTTCAATGCTGAGCTTTCACATTTCTACAGTTAAAGTTCCAAACTGGCAGGTCCTTTGAGGACAGGGTTTTAATAGGCATTTCCAAAAAGCCAGTCATAATTGTTTATGTTCCCTCATTTTTCAACAATCGTATGCTAGGCAAATAAACCAGAGGTGACAAAAGGTTATAGATCGAAGAGCCCTGGAAGGTATTAACACGGGGAGAAAGCAGTCCTCCTTCGGTCACCCTGAAGCAAACACGTTGTGAAAAAGTAAACAGATTTAAAATTTGAGGCCATACTGTGACTAGGAAGGATTAATAAGGAGCGCCTTTATTAACCTGAAAGTTACTATCATTATCAGTATTTTAGTTTTTTTTTTCCAATCTAATATTTCCATAAGTGGGGCGGAGGGGAGGGAGAGAGAGAACACACAAGTGCATGCTCTTTGACTACTGATGTTATCTGTAGAAACTTGTCTGCTGGAAAATGTTTCTTTAACTTTGGTTTGGCTCCTGTCTTGGATCTGATGGGAAATAAAAACTTTTCCATGGATTAGAGCCAACTGAGCCACTAAAACAAAAGGTAACATTCATTAGAGGACCATGGTACCATGATCTCAGTCTGAAGGTTAATTTTTTTTTCACATTAAGTATGGATTGTCTGAAGTTTGGAAAATTCAAACAATGTCAAATAAAATAAGCAAATATCAGCCCTACCTTAAATGTTATTGTTTACATGAAAAAATATTTTTCGCTAAGAAACAAAAGAGTAGATAAAAAGAACTCAAATTGATTCCCAGCTTAATCATTTAACTTAATTTCCTATCTCTGCAATATCCCCCAAATGTGAGCACCTACACACACATACACATTCCACTTGCTATTTCTACATATATCCAATAATATGCAATTTCAATAGGAAACCATTCTTAAAAAGACGTGACTTTTTCTCAATAAAATGTGAGCATCTAAGGGTGTTAGCTCCCTTGATTTTTAAATGAAATACAGGGGGGAAATCTCAGCTTTTACACATCTGCTAACTAAATATCAATTGACCATTTAATGCCAGGAAGGACTTACTGCACAATTTTTGGCATCTTCTAAAATGCTGAAGGGACTTGCCTGGTGGCACAGTGGTTAAGAATCCATCTGCCAATGCAGGGGACACGGGTTCAATCCCTGGTCCGGGAAGATCCCACATGCCGAGGAGCAACTAGGCTCGTGTGCCACAACTACTGAGCCTACGCGCCTAGAGCCCGTGCTCCGCAACAAGAGAAGCCACCGCAATGAGAAGCCCACGCACCGCGACGAAGAGTAGCCCTCACTCGCGGCAAGTACAGAAAGCCCACATGCAGCAACGAAGACCCAACACAACCAATAAATAAATAAATAATTTTTTAAAATGCTGAAAACAAATTTTATGTTTCCTGCCTTCAGAGGTCCTCCTGTACTTTCTCCTAATTGTTTCACAACATGTTAAAAGCCTAGCCAACTCAATTAAACAGGCTACAAGCATCTCCTTCAAACATATTTGATCCTCTTTCAACATCAAGTAATACAATTAACTCATTGCCACATACTAAATCAATACACAGCAGAACAGAATGAGCAATAATCAATAGCCTTAACAAGAAGGCAGTGGCATGGCTCAATAAATAAAAATAGTAAGCGCACAACTCATATTCAGAATTAGAATATAACAAAATTTATACACAACTGCAAAGGAAAACCCAGAGCTAGCCACAGGAAACTACTAGGCTATACTAGCCCTGAAAAGACAATAAAATCAGGGAGCTGGGGCATTTTTCCCCATTTGCTGCAAAAAGTATATACTCTCATTTCTAACTAAAATAAAAAAGTCTCAAGCTTGTGAATTAGGCCAGCATCTTTAAATATCTTGAAGCAAAAGAGACCATTTTACTGGGCTAGAATTGGATTCCTATCAATTCTGGGTAATATGAAAGGGGGAAAAATGAGGATGTGATAAATGGAGTATCTTGGACTTGGATGCCCCTTTACACCTTTGAGGAAGTTAAGTGGTAGATATTTTACCAACTAAGTAAGTTTATACAGGTATAAAAAGAACAAAGTAGGGATAGTGCAAATCATGAAAAAATAGACTTTAATATCGAACCTTCTAGTCTGTGCAGGTACTTTACTGAATAAACATTAATTTTATTTTTGAAACAAAGTCCTAGGTGAGTCTTTTAGGAAGAAATTTACATAAATAATATACTATTTGAAATATCAAACGTGAACTACTTATTTTAGGCCAACACAGAGCTAAAGAGGCATTAGTTTTAAATGAAATTAAATTTGGAACAGATGGTCACAACCACTTTTCCAATCATGGATAACTGCATTTATGAAATGGGTTTTTAGGCACAGACAATGATATAAATACTGACTTATTTTATTAATACTACCCCAGTGAAGTTAAAGTCAAGTGGTACACATGCTAGAGGTTAAGAGATGTTTTCTCTTGATAACAGGTAAATGAATAAGCTAGTGTGTGATAATGCAGGAAAAAGTCATCTTTAAATCTTTAAATTAAATAATGGATAAATACCTGTAGTACAGTATGCAAAATAATGCGACATTTCTTCTGACATAAGGAAAGTTCTTCTCTTAAGGGGAAGATACCTTAGACTGAATTCCAGCATTCAGACAAGAACACCACGAGCAGCTAGCTACTAGGTATGAAGTGTTTACACTGAGAGAGATGTTGCATGGAATGACCTATATTATGGAAATGATCTCACTGAATCCTCACAAACATTCAAAGCAGGTATCATTAGTCTCATTTTATGGAGAAGGAAACTGAGACTTCGGGAGGCAAAGTGATTGGCACAAAGTCACCAGGAAGTGACTGATGGAATCAAACCCATATCAAGCTGCATTCATGGTTTTGGCTCTTAACCAGGTCTTACTCTTTGCCATGAAAAGTTTTTTATTTACACATTTTTGAATATGGCTTTTTGCAATCACTCTGCAGATGCTACTTTGAGAAAAAACTCCAAGGTAGCGTTGGGACTACGTGAAAGCCATCAGTGGCTACATTCTCGTTACTCCTGGCACCGATATATTTGCTATAAAATAATATTTTATTGTAGATTTCATCCCAAGGAAAAGAGCAAAGAGGCCAATCTAGACACTCAGAAAACACCAAGAGGAAAAAAAAAACAAAACTATAGCTAAAGCAAACTAATGAAGAAAATGCCCAGAGAAATGAAATCAAAGGACGAGGAATACCAGCACTCTGGTATACTCACCTTTCCCTGTGATCAATTTGGTTCTGAACACAAAATAAGTTTTACTTCCATACCAAGTTTGAGTTTATATATCAAAAACAATTTTGTTAACAACATTTCTAACTGGTTGTTTGACTAAACTGATGCATTCAAGAAAACGGCCAAAAGGCACTGAGTTTCTAATCGTTTAAGGAAAGGATCCTTGTAACACTAGCTATTGATGTTAAAGGCTTTCTTTTCCCTTTTGTCCAAGCCAGCATTCGTCCAAATGAAAAGCTCTGTGAGGATAATTATATGTTTATCATAGAGCATTTTAAGTCATATAATGAACACTAATATTTGGATACCTCTTTTAAAAGTCCAATTTAAACTAATATTTACTAAATACCCTGTAAGCCCAGGAATTTGACGTCCTTAAATCCATGTTTTTCTGAGAGCAAACATGCTCTTTTTGTCATATCATGAATAAAATGCAAACAGTGATTCTTATATTTAGTCATTTTTGTTTCAATTACAAATAATGCAAAAGTCTTAAAAATGTCATAAGCTATTTTAAAATTAAATATTCATGTGAAAAAACTTTCCTCTTACTAAAGATAAGTACTATACAAATATACAAAGAATTAAATTACCTACTAAAATATTATTCCTAGCTAATTTTTAAAATACAATCTTAAAAGTTAGCATAAATACTTAAGTGTGACATACAATAGGAAGACGTATTATATAAATCATTGTCAAAGAGGTGGGTGAATGCTTTAATCTAGATTTTAATTTCATATACCGTAACTTACAAACACTTAGAAAGGCTTAAGCACAGTTTTTTGTTTCCAATATTATTATAAATGCCCAGTGAAACTCATGAAATATGAAGGAACTCTCACCCATTTAAAAAAAAAATGCCTCACGGTTCTATGCATTAGAAAAGTATCAATTATACTACTTCCTTGAATAAGAAAGGATATTCTATTTTATGCAAAAAAAATCATAAGGATAATTATGTAATGAAAACCTCCTTATCTGGTGCCCCATACATCACTTCCAAGCTTTGTCTTAGAATACTGAAACTCTTATTTGTTTTTTTTCTCAGAACAGACTATTATTCTGATTTTCTATACTGTTCCCAGTCTGGCAAGACTTTCAAAACTCTTCCTG
The DNA here is from genome assembly GCF_963924675.1 of Phocoena phocoena. NCBI lineage: Eukaryota > Metazoa > Chordata > Mammalia > Artiodactyla > Phocoenidae > Phocoena > Phocoena phocoena. The sequence continues at coordinate 33,683,347 of NC_089222.1, read as the reverse complement.
ACCTAAGTTTTAGATTCTCTATATTATCAAACTTCTAGTTAAAATTTAGTATAAATTTTCCATTTTAAATTTAAAAAAAACCTTATTAGTGATTATTCAGGGATGTTTTTCTGAATTAAGAAAAAGTGTGAGTGATCATGTTTTAAAAAGTATAGTTGTCTTAAATTCAGGCAATTACAGTGACTCAACAAATCACTAAGTGATTGTCACTAGTGATTGCCTAAGTATGTCTGTCACTCTAAAATGCAGACTCACTAATAATTAACACTATATTTTTGTATGCATAAGGTTGCTGTGTAGTGCTTCATTAACACTTTGTCAGCTTAAACAAGTTAAACTCAGAGCATAGGTTCTAAAGGTTGAAACACAGGCTCTAAAGACAGGCTGCCTGCATTGAATCCCAGTTTGACCACTTCCTGGCGATGCAAACTTGTATAGGCTACTTAATCATTCTGAGCCTCATCATTTTATACAATCAACAGATGACGATCAAAGCAGGGGAGTAAAATTAACCATTTCTATGTGTTACCTAAAAATCAATCTGATTCAGGTTTATCTTGCTAAATTTTGGAATATGATGGGTCTAGTATAAATCTTTTATCACCTAAACATACTCTACTAATACAAGCACACAGTTTCCCTAGCAGTACACATAACCAGAGTTGAAATTCATCTGCTCTTCCCACACTGACTACTTAACGGTTTCCAAGTTTTTCATGACAAACCTCTCAGACATACACAAGGACATTTAATGCCTACTTACATTTTACGTGGGCAAATTTGTGTTCCACTGGGACATTTTAATATTAAAGAATAGAAGAGTTAAAACAATGTTTTATTATTCTATGATTTTTTTTTTTTTTTTTTTTTTTGCGGTACGCAGGCCTCTCACCGTTGTGGCCTCTCCCGTTGCGGAGCACAGGCTCCGGACGCACAGCCTCAGCGGCCATGGCTCACGGGCTCAGCCGCTTCGCGGCACGTGGGATCTTCCCGGACCGGGGCACGAAGCCGTGTCCCCTGCATCGGCAGGTGGACTCTCAACCACTGCGCCACCAGGGAAGCCCTCTATGATCATTTTAATCTTCAATATACTTCTCAGAAGCTGTAGTCTATCAACAACCTAACAGGCTCTGTGTGTTATTCACCCACTGCCTATTGCAACGTCTGGTACACAGCAGATAGTAAATGATGAAAAGGGGAGGAAGAATGGATTATTTTCCATTAATTGAGATGCAGAGGTGGCAAATACTTTGGTTTGCCATTTTTTAAATTCCTAACCATTCAGCATAAAAATATGTGTTTGGGGTGAAAACCTCTCCTCCAGCATTATTCATCCTTACGGGAAACACAGAAGCCAAAAGTAGCCAATAAAGATTCTAAAACATAATAATAATTTTGCATTTCTCACAACGCATACTCAACCCACTATATGTATGTTACATGTTAAGCTACTATATGTCAATCATAGTTTAAAGGTTGGGGGGAAGCTACTTAAATAGACTCCACTATGCAAAAACTTGCAATGTAGATGACTCTTCTTCAATGTGGATATGACTTTTAGTTTACCTGAGTTTCAGATGAGTTTGTTTTTGGAGTGTTCTTTTATATATTGGGTATTCTTACGTGTACATTTGTCTTCCATTTATTACTGTGCTATAATTCATGGAAGGCAATATCTGGTGGTAAAATTTCATAATAGTGAGAAAATTTTAATAAATAAAATCATGATGATAATCTTTTCTCATGGCTAGATTTAGATTTCATTAGTTTCCACTTAGCCATGAAGAGATATGAGATAATGTGAAGAAAGGTTCATTCAGAACACAGATCTTTCTTAACAGGATTCTTTATAAATAAATGAATTCTTTAGTTATTTCGTTCTTCATGGTTCATTTCTCAGTTGCCTCCATTAAAGAATTGTTTTATGAAAAGCAACGTCGTCTACCAAAGAGGAATCTTATTTTGGGCATGATAAATTTGGCTCTGTTTTTCTCTAAAACCTTTTTTTTTTTTTTTTTTAAACTTGGCCCATTTGGTAAGCTAACACTGTTTAGTTATGAAAGCTTCATGGGACTGGAAGATGTTACTAGACTTATTTTCAGTCTATGAACGATTTTAGAATATTAGATGAGCAAAGATATCTGAAAGCAAATTATCGTCTGAATGCAGTAACATGGAAAAGAATGAATTACAGATGTAATTTATCCGTCATGAGCAGATCCTAAACACTGATTATGTCCATGCTTGTGCAGAAAATTGAAAATGATAGAAAAGCTTCCCAGCTTTTCTAACTTTAATTTTCCATGTTTTACTTTATGTAATTTACTGTCAACTATTAACAGCAGATGCTTCCTGCCTTATTTGAGAATAGCCTGGAATTAAGTATAAGTGATTCTGAAAACCAGAAGCCTCCACACCAAGTCTGAATTTTGTGCAGAGAGATAAATTCTAAGTTAAGATGCCTGGGGTCGTATGGGGTCTTGAGAAGACAGTTTTTGGATCTCAATAAATAGTGAGTCTCAATCTAACATGAACTGCAATTAAAATATAAATACTGTTGAATAAATTGAGATAGCATCAGGGACCTCCCTGGCGGTCCAGTGGTTAAGACTTTGCCTTCCAATGCAGGGGGTGCGGGTTCGATCCCTGGTCAGGGAGCTAAAGATCCTACATGCCGCACGGCCAAAAAACCAAAACAGAAAACAGAAGCAAATTCAATAAAGCCTTTTAAAATGGTCCACATCAAAAGTCTTTAAAAAAAAAAAAAAACTGAGATAGCATCAGAAGAATCCTTCTGAACCTAAAATTGTTATCTAGGGTTAAAATATAGGTGGTTCCCAATAGACCAACGGTGATGCAGGGGGAGCTGCCCCAGCCTGGTGGCCTGTGGCTATGGGAACTCTCTTATTGGGAAATTCCCTCTAGTTCTTCTCTTTCTACTTGTGGTCTCAGAATTAGTAGTTGTGAGAGGGAAGGGAGGGAAAAAAAGGAAAGATAAACCACCAGACACATTTCTCTCTCTCTTCCTTAAGTTTCTCTTCCACCGACCCTCCAATTGCTATGGAAAAGTTCTGCCTCTGAACTCTACCACCACCACCACCTAATATACTGGTCTCCCTGTTAGCAATCTGCCCCTGGAGGGCTGTGTTTTTAATATCTGCCTTCCCAAAGTTTGACACAGGAAGTGTTTAAGTTATACTCCTTGAATTGTGAAATCCCCACCCGCTATCACCTCCTAGATGTCTTTCTTCTCAAATCTGGTTCTTTATTGCTGATCCCTTGACTATATCCTGTGATAAAATGGCCAGAAAACAAAAACAAAAACATCTTAGTTTGATATTTTCACTATGCACCTATTTTTCCCCATTTCTACTAGTAATCAGAAAGAAACGGTATCAAAACAAAGCTACACTTTTGATAATTTTAGAAAGGAAAGAGAATGGGAAGAAGCTGTTCATCAATATGAAGTTCCACAGTGGACCAGACTCAGAACCAAAAAGCTACACATTTGAAAAGGAAGCAGGTTGAGACCTTAGCAAAAAAGGAAGGTTACTTGGAAGATATATTAACAAAAAAGTCATCCCACCCAGGGGAAGCTTTTGACATAGCCCCTCATTCCATACCCTGTCTTTACTCCCTATGATTCTGAGCCACTACCCTACTGAAAGCCAGCTCTGGGGCACAGAAGTAGCCCAAACACGGAGCTGAGGAAACCTCTCGCACCGGCTTGCAGATAGTGTCTGGGAGTTTGGGAAAGGTACCTTCCCTGCATTAGGCCCGGATGAATTTCCAGAGCCCCAAACTGAAACTTGAAATGTATTTTTCCCATCGAAACAGTTTAACAAAAGCAGTTGGGGACCTATGACACTAATATTACTTAAGATGTATGATGGGATAGTACTCATAATGTTTCTGGGGATCCTCCTGGGTTTAATTAATAATCAGAGTTTCCAGGGTACTCTTTGTACCCCTATGGGTTACTTAGGCTTCCCAGGGTTGGACTAATGACTTAACCACACTGCTTCTGTGGAAAAATGCTTTCTAAACAATTAAAACTTTGGAATATTTTTTAATATACATTGGGGGACAGCTATATAGTTTATACAGTGACTCCTTAAGATGATAAATTTAAAAAGTTTTCCTACATGGCCATACATTTAAAACAAATATATAATCTTTGAAAGTTGATGGAAGCAATTTTTTTCATGTGGGACCTTCCCAGACCGGGGCACGAACCCGCGTCCCCTGCATCGGCAGGCGGACTCTCAACCACTTGCGCCACCAGGGAAGCCCGGTGGAAGCATTCTTGATGCTATTTTGTGTTCCCTCACTGATTCATTTGTTGACTTAAAATATAATGTTTTGAGTATTTACTGCTTTAGGCCCTATGCTGTAAACCTGCCTGAAATATTAATTTTTATTCTTAAGCACTGCTGGTCAGGTATTTTCTTTGCTGAATCCTTGGGACGTGGATATGTAAATTAAGAAGCAATGTTTTACAGGAAAGTGGTTAAAAGTGCAGGCTGTGAAATTAGGTCACCAGGCTTGGAGTCCACATTTTACTGGGTGAATGACCTTGGGGACATCACTTAACTTCTCTGTACTTCAGTGTGACCATCTGAGAAATGGCAGTGATACCAGTAACTCTTCAAAGAGTTTTTGTGAGGACTAAGTACTATGAAAAAAGTAAAAGCACTGAAAATACTGACCAGCATAAAATAATTTTCAATAAATATTAACTCATTTTATTTTGCTTCATACAGAGGAAATAAAGTATTTCTGCAGAAGCAGCAGAAACAGGCATCAGAGTAACTACAGATTCTTTTGTCGAAATCATTGAGACCTGTTTTTTATGACATACATTCCTGTTATATTCCAGTTATAAATATATAACTGTTTATATAAGTATGCACTGGCAATAGGAAAATTTTTAAAAAAATAAAGAAAGCAATTTTTTATTTCTGTATTAGTAAAAATCAATCCATTCGTGATATGCCATATTTTATTGACTAACTATATCATGATTTGAAAGAAAAAAAAAAAGGCAACTCTAGTTAACAAGGACAGGAAAAGTGAGGACAGGTTTGCCAAGATAAGAAGATAAAAGTTTCTCTTCAGAAGTGATCTCCTCTCATACCCAGATGCTTTTCAGGGAGAGATACTTGATTCTGGAAGTTTTCTGGGGGGAAAAATATCTCGCTAACTCCCATCCCAGTAACTGCCCTCCCGAACATCCATTTCCCCCTTCTACCTAAACTACCCAGAGGCACGGTTTCAATTAGGGCGACAGTTAAGTACATAGTTTCCAGCTATCCTTGCTGCCAATGAGAAACCAGGATGAATCACTGGGTGAAGCTTAGAGGACTTTTGCTAAAAGGAGCCTAAGTGGGCTGGGCTGTGGCCTCTTTTGCCCATGCTTCTTCCTGCTTCCTGGAATGCAGATATGGTGGCTGGCACTGCAGTGGCCATCTTGCAATTTTTAAATAAACCTATGGTTGGAAGTCATGTGTTCCCGAGGACCTAAGGGTAAAGAAACCTAAGTTCTAGTGACTGTGGAGTCATCACATAGGCCTGGACAACCTACTGAAATATAAACCCTTAATTTGTTTATGCCTCATGCTGGGGAGGAGAGGTGTCTCTGTTACTCAATACTGAATGTAATTCCTTAAAGACAAAATGTCTAAATCATTTCTGTATGACTCCAGAGAGAAATATAAAAAGGGATCAGAACCAACAGTTCTGAAGCTGGGCAGTTAGAAAGCTGGAAAGAACTCAGGGATAACACAAGAAGAATATTACTGGTCAGACACGGCCAAGGCCCAAAGGTATCCAGGAGACAGCCTTTCAATCAAATTATAATGTATAAGGGATTATAACTATCAGTATCTTTAAAACACAAGTCCTTATAATAGAGAAAGTTTTATCTCTAACAACAAATCAAACTATCTCAAAGTGAAAATCTTTCAAAAATGTGCCAGAAGAGTATAAATAATGCTGTAGGTGATGTTCATTTGATGTTTTCTGTGTAAGAAATACAGTATAAGATAAAAACTCTGTAGTTGTTTATCATAAATAAATATTAGAATAAGATGTCCTCACCAGAATTATTCCTGTTTAAGGTAAAATTCACCAAGAAATCACTATTCTAACAATCTGTTATACTTCAAGCAACTAAATATTTCTAACAAGCCTTTCCAGTTGCTTTTACTGAAATTTCTGCGTATTAATAACTATCCTCAGGGCTAAATCACAGACCATCTACTTAGTTATCCATTTCCACTGACATAATTTTTGGCCTTGTTAACATAGAAATTGCTCCCTTATCTACAAGCACAAAATGTGCTTCTGCTGAAGTTTAAAAAAAAAAAACAAAAAAAAAAACACTCAAAATTTGCTCAATAGGATCTCTTTGTAAGAAAATAAGAAGCTTTGTCTAAGTCTGTGGGAAGGCAGAGACATTGCTCAGCATGAAAGGTAACAGATTAGCGATGTTGATAGCTGAAATCCTCTACTTATCCTTGGCAAGGAAAATGACAGGATAAGCTTCCCAAACTAGGTCCCTAGGTGTCTGTGCTGAGTCTGAGAAACATTCAGTTTCTCACCTCTCGCGTGAACCAGGCACATGTCACACACTTCCTGAATACAAGATTCACACCACACTGCATAGGCTCTTTTAAGTCAGTAATAGCCATCAGCAACAGCCTTGTACATGGAATCGCTTTGAGGCCATTCGTGTGGAATCAGAATTTTGTGTATGTTTAGAAGTCTGAGTTACAATTAAAGTTTGAACTCGATTATAAGTGCCACATTGCTTTAGGTTTAAATTGTTTTTCGTTTGCCACAAAAGTTGAAGCAAGGTTTAATGCGAAAAAGAAAAAATAGAAGCAGTGTACCATAATCTTACGAAGAAGAAAAAAAAACTAGTTCTAGAATTAGTGCCTTAGGTATCATGATTCAAAACACGGCTTGAAATTTGTCCAAAAGTTTAAAAATCTTTGCTCCTTTAAAAAATATTATTCTAAAAAAAGTCTAACCATAGAATATAAATAGGTAAATGAATAAAGTTGTAAGTATTACCAAAGCAGCTGCGGCTACTGAGAATTTCATTAAAGAAACGTTTGTGTCAGAGTTGATGACATTACGCCTGGCTCATTCACAGGGTATTCTTTACAAAGTTGTGACGTTTCTGCTTAGAAAATACAATTTGAACTTTCATATGATACACAGTGCTACCCAAGTTATGCTAATAGCTCATCTCCTAAATCATTAGGGGGAAATGAGGAAGTCCTGTGTCAACCTGTCACTGAAAGACACACTGAATATGTACCTACAGAGCTACGTGTACCTACAATACTCTGTCAGAGTTTTCATATCACATGGGAGATGCACTTAGCAAAACAACAAACAACAATGAAATTCTAGGTAAAAGTTATTCCAATTAGGAGCCTACTAGATCAAAGTTTTAATTCAAAAGTAGATGTTTAGCCTGAAACTTGCAGATACCATTTTGTCAGGATTATCAGCTGAACTGGTTTAAAAGATATTATGGAAAGACTATGCTGGGACTTACAGTAGCAGCAACACAGGCAATTGCTAAATGGAAGATAAACTGTGCTAACAATGGAAGATCTTCTAAAGTGTAACTGTCAATACCTTGAGACGACTTTATTATGTCCAGTTATGTCACCCTCTCCCCACGTAACCATCTGGAGACTTGGTTTATCTGCGTTACTATGAGTTTTCTAGTTGCTCATTTACCTGGATGTTTACCTATTTGTGTGTCTTCTAATAGCTGATTTTATTACTTCACATATTCCACTAAGTCTTCAGAGGCACTTTAAATGTGTTCGCTCATGCCCTTGATTCCACACCACTTTGCAGTGGAATCTGGTCTCTGATGTGTCTATGATAAATTTGATCAGCTGGGCTATCTATATACACAAACATGTACAACAGTGAAATGAACAATTATTTATCTTAAACAAAATTGCCCAATTTGGTAAGAGAACAAGGTACTAAACTTTTCAAAGGTAAAAGTTTGCTAGATTTTTGGAAAATAGATAGTAAACATAAAGGTTATATTTCTCCTCCCAGAGCACCTGAAAAGTAAATGGATGTTTGAAAAAGAAGAATTCAATAAGCAAGTCTCTTTCCGCTGATCACAAGATGAAAGCTTATTTTTTGATAATATAAATAACCTGGCATCACTTTCAAATACAGCCTGTAGGCTTTCTTTATATCAACTACTTAATTTTAGTTAAGAGATGATTACTGAAGAAAATCGGTAACTTGCCACTAACGACTCTTTGAATCATCATTCCTGAAACATGATCTTCTAATAGCATCTTATAGTGTTGACATTTTTCTTTTGATATTTTTCTCTTTGGGTATCCCTTTCATAAGCCATAAGAAAAAAAAATCCTCTCCAGCATTAAATAAAACACCTTTTCTAATGTTCAGTATTTCTGAAGTAATAAAACACTCAAATCTATAATCTGTGAGCAATTTAATTCTCAGTATGAATATACTCTTAGACTGCTGGAAATTAAGACTGCAAGTGCAAAAGCAAAATTAAGGGAGAAAAATTAAGTGCTTAAAATATTGTTTAATTTATAAATGATAAGTCATTATTACATCTTTTGTTCCTTCTTACTGCCATCATTCTATTTCAGTATATTCATAAGTAAAATGAGAATATATAATAATGAGGAATATACGTATATTCCTCATTATTATATATTCTCATTTTACTTAGCAACACATTTACTGTGACGCAGAATTCTCGGTTTTCACGTAGTAAATGCATCTAAGTTAATTATTTAAACTTTAAAATCACCTATATGCAACTAAAAGACTATCAGCTGATTTTCTTCCTATTTCCTTTAGTATGCCAATTGATTTCTTTTACATAAATACTTTCTTGAACTGTTTGACTTCTGTTTTTAATGAAATGAATTCTCCGCCTCTGTGTAGAAGTCTGCTATAAACCTAAGTCACCTGGGAGCCTGGCCAAAGTCTGAAACAGCACAGCTGAAGGGTACAGCCATTTCCCAGGGTCCTCTCAGAGAGTATTTGCTTTGCTTTCCTAACTTGCTAAAAATAGTAGATTACACAGTCTACCTCCATCTCAGGGCTCAAGAACTCACAAAAGGCTGGACTATGGATTGTAGCAATATATAGAACACATTTTATTAAAGAAGTCAGGATATTACAAGTTTTCTAAATTCCTTCCGTTTACTCTCTGAAACAATACAAATGATCTAGCGGTTACTGGCATGGAAATCTCATAATGCTCCCAAATTTCAGAACTTCAGGCATGAGTCATAGAATTACTTTAACTGTTTTAAAATATGTTTTTGATCTATTTTAGCCACAAAATTGAACACAGGAAGACTACTATCTAAAAGGTGGGATTCTAAATACTCTATAAAGGATCACATGTGTTAGTTACAAACATACACACATATGTATGAAACATGGCTTTTTGAAACATGAATACTTAATTACACATTCAAATTTTTAAAAATTACTTCTTAACATAGTTCCCTAACATTTAAGGAGCTGTTGTTCTGGGGATGAAGCTTCACCAGAAATAAATTTGTGTTTATTTTTTCCCTGTTATTTAAATCAAAATATCTTACCACATTTTAGACACTATAAATTAAATTTCAGTTTCTCTCAGAAAGACAAAGAACATGGACAACGTTTGCATTGATTAGCTGCCACAACAAGCTCATTTCAAAAGTAAACTTAAAATCCTGAAATTATTTGTTATTAAAAAAAAGTCCTTGATGTTGATGTGGCAGTTGAATCCTGTTAACCACACAGCATGTCATTAAGCAATGCTGCTGCTTTACTCAAAGGGGGACTGTTCCATGGCCACAAGTGAGCAGCAACTAAAAAAATATTTTGAGATGGAAAAATAGCAACTGAATTTTAATGTTTCACAATGTTTCCAAATGCTGTGAAAGCAGGTCTTCTGTGAAACCACTCAGTGTCACAGCCAAGTTTAAGGTCCTTCATTTTGCAGCTACCAGTGCACCATCAACTGTCTGTGGGATTAAAAATTGGATTTACTAGTAATTGGGTCAAAACAGGGCTACTTATGGACACAGCTGGTTACAGACAAGAGTAATTAGCCCTTTGCCCCTCATTTTATGGGTCCCAGTCTCTAATCACACCTAAGTTCAGTTGGCAGGAATTTAGGAAGACACGTTCACAAGGCACAACCACTGTGCCCTTCATCGATGCCTTTCAAAGGAAAGGGAAAGAAAGGCCCAGTGGTAATTTATAACTTTTGTTTCTTGATCTTTAGCACTATGACACTAAGAACAATCTAACATTATAAGGTATCTTTGTTGTCGTTAATACCTTTTTTCATATTCTACTTTGAAGATAATATCCTTGAGTCTTTGGTGAAACTTTAGCAAAGTGAGCTACACACACTGGACCGAGAAGCAATTTACTGAAATAGTTAACTCACAAGTTAACTCGTAACACTGGGGTGAGTTATGAGTTAACTTACACGTTAACTATTTCAGTTAATTCACCCCTATGGTATTAAAGAAAGGTTACTGTAGCACTCTTTTTTTCTTTTTGCAAAAGACAAAATGGATCTATGAAACCTTCACTTTTCTACATATGTTGAAAAAACAGCGACTCCCCTCTCCAAGGTTCAAAGAGTGAATTAAACCAGCACATTAATATTCAAAGGCAGTTCATTGAACCAAGTATGTAGAGAGTACCCAGGAATCTTCACACTTCTAGTCGACCCTGCACATCAAAATTAAGACACGTATGCTATCTTTTAAAAGACCCACTTTCAAACTTGATACCTGAAACACGAACCCAATGACATTTTTGAATGTCGAAATATACTAAAGTGAACTTGTTGGTGTCATGGTGCCCACAAAAGCTAACTTTTAACACCCTTAGCTGAGACTGTTACAAATAAAAACATAATAATCAGGAGGTAACAGAAAATAAACGGCTAAGTTACTTCACATTAGAATTTTAGAAACTTAAAAAATCCAATTAATAATACTACTCAAGCGTTTCTACTGAATTATAAAAGTCACATTCAACAAAGTTTATGCCTCTGACAGGGTACTGTGGCAGCAGCCCAGAACCTTACTTCTATAGTTATGTTTTCCACAAAACACATTGCTTCTGGCCTTAAAATAATATGCTCATACAACAAAAAGGAACTCCACAATGTCAAAACATTAATATAAAAAGTCTATCCAAGTTTAGCTGACAAAATCTGCTATACTTTTACAACGGTACAGCACGTTTTCAAACAAGCAAAAACAAATCATCCCCATTCAGCTAGTGCCACGGCCTTGTATATAATCTATGCACATGCTAACACACACATGTATCTACATTTACTATTCCTATAGATAGGCACTGACTGAGCTATTATTAAGTAAAAAGTAGCCTGACACCTTCTGCTCTAGAAAAAAAAAAAATCACAGCATTAAAGGACGGAGAAAGTTATTCATAACAAAGAAAGTTTGGCCAGACTTGGTTCTATTGCTTCTCAGTAAAGTCCCCCACCTCAACATCATCAAGAACACACCGTATAACTAAAACTATTAACACAGCAATCCATAATTCCAAACTCAGTGGACTGTATATCCATATCCCCTTTATTCAATTATTGCATATCCTTAAAATAATATAATATTTACTCACTTTCAATGAATCAAAGCAGGCGATTACTCGTCCATTTTCAACTTGGCAGCTTTTCGAAGGATGTGCAAATTTACATTCCGTGTCTGGCCGTGAGCAAGTCCCCCTTTGGAACTCTCTACATACTTCCAGTGTTAGCCATTTTGTGTCCCGAATTGGTGTGACACTAACAGCCATGTTTAGATTTTACAGGTAGTTAAAATTTTCAGTGAAACCAACAAACTCAACCCCCCCCAAAAAAAAAACAGTAACAACCAAAAAAAAGAAAAAACTGAACTGATAAAACTGTAAAATGATGATGAAAATGTCTCCTCCAAAATACTTTTCCCCCACTCCCTGCTTTAAAAGTACATGGAAAATTGTGTTGTCAATATCAAGGAAAAGAATCTCCCACTAGAAATTCACAGCATGAAACTGTTAATTCAAAGAGGTTTTGGTTTTTAGAGAAATACTAGGATCGTAAGTAGATGAACGTTTAAAAGGAGGGCCTCGAATCAGCCTTGTGCTCTCAGTAACCCCTTCCCAGTGCCAATTTGGAGCCCAAAATGCAAGCATGAAAACGTGGCAGACCCTTTGACACCGAATTTCCAAGCTGCTTTCAGCAAAGTTGTCTGAAAGGGAATCTCCTCACAGCTGAATTTGCAATGGAGTTTGGTGATGCAATCGGTATTGATTAGTTTGGCATAGACAGATGCAGCAGTTTAGAGCAAAATCAAGAAAATGATTTTTTTTTTCCTCCTTGATTTCCTGGCAGAAGATATCTTACTTTTTCAGCAAACTTTTCTTTTAAAACTAAAGCAGCCTAGGGCAATGCCAGATACTTAGAGCTTTTCTCTTGATTATAAGTAGAAATGGGGGTGTCTGGGCTAGAGGTGGAGGGTGGATGTGCTGTCGTCACAGTCTAGCTGGCAGCAAGCAAGGCAAAAGCAGAGACTGCTCTAGAAGCGGTTCCAAGCAGCAGAGACGTCAGGAAAGGCACTTCTTAGTACCAACCTGTAGAAAAAAGAGATAGGTTAAGATTTACTAAGTAGCTCTTCACTGATGTCCTACAGTATCACAACCTTGCCATGTGCTACCAGACTAAGTAGTATTCAAGTCAGCCTCTCTCTCTCCCTTTCTCACACACTCACACACACACACTCTCTCTCTCTCTCTCTCACACACACACACACACACACACACACACACACACACACACAAATACTTACAGTGAGGCATACTGCAGCCAGCCATCGTAGATTTATTAAAAAAAGGGGCCGTTTCCCCTTGTGAAGCAATGCATGATAGAGAGATAACCAATCACAGATAGTGTTGCAGCAATATTCTGGGCAGAAAGCCAATAGTGTGGGTTGTCTTATGAAAGGTCGCGCCTGTCAGATGTTCATTACTATGCTATAAGCACAGAAAATGTCCATCAGATGTGACTTATTCCACTGCAAGAGGACGAGCATGTGGGTTTTGAATTTACCCAACATGCAGTTAGTGGACTAAACCATGTTAGTTTCAAAACAGCTTCTCAAACAAGTCCAAGCACTTGAAGATCATTATCAGGAAATAAAAAGCAAGGTTTAAAAACTACAGCTGACTTCCAAGCTGCTCTCCCTCCGGCTCTGCGCAGGCACGGGCACTGAACAGCCTGCTCCTGCTGTCCTGACACGTGAATAAAAAAGGAAAGGGGTGTTTACAAATGGTACATTCTCCTGACCTATCCAATTCACTTCCTTCTACAGCCCAAGTCCTGCCCCTCCACTGAAAGCGGCACTCATACTGTAAAACTATTCCATTCAGCCGGCAGACACTTTGTCAATATATCACAGGGAGGCGAGATACGAACAAAAGCATCCTTTATTCTAACATTTTTTAAGCAGAAGTTGAGGTCATGTGGGGAAAATAAGGAGTGCAGTGTTGTCAGTGTGGCTGGCAAATCTGAAGTGAACCTCAAGGGAGAAAGTGGGTCCATCGCAGAAACATGAAATATTAAGTGAACAATTTGATTTGGGCAACATCATGCACTTCAGAGGTACGAATGAAGCTGGAGGGTGGGAGCTGGGGGATCCCCTATTGCCTAATGATCTATTAACTCAGACTGCTCTCTACAGTGGGGCATTTTTGCTTTTAACAACTTACTTTCTCTTTCAATCTAGATGGAAAAACTTTCAGAAAATGCTCAGTAGTTACCAAAAGCATATACTTCTTTCCCCCATTTTGAAAGATACCAAAGAAAACAAGGCTTTAATAACTCTAAAAGTTTCACACTCTAAAGAGCAATGACACAGTATAATAAATACTGTTAGGTTACACTTCTTCAAGGGCCAAGAATGGCCAACTAGCGTATAATATATTTATAATTTGGAAATTAGAATACAGAATATGAATATATACATACATATATATAAACCATGGATATCTAGCCGAAATCTTTAAAATTTATTTTAGAACTAATACTGTCATTCTTAACATTAATTTTTTTAAAACTCCCAGATACTAGGTTTAGAAAATATTGTAGTAAGACTACAACTTTTGGAAAGATTTAAAAAGAAAAAAAAAACTCATACTGATGCTCCAGAAATATTTTTGTTTTTAAAAAATTTTCCGGTCCTATTTCCTGGTTCTGTAAAAACAAAGCCAAGTTGGTCACAAACTCTTAAGATTCATCCACCTTCCTTAATGTTTACTCTGCATTCAAAATTTCTCAACTTCTTCATGCCTTGCATATGTACCACACCTGTGGTCAACATCTCTTTTGTCTCTGGAATCTTCAAGAGCTTCACCTGCAACCCTTACCGCCTTTAGAAGCTGGCTAACATGTCACTTCTTTCAAGAAGCTTTCAGGATGTCACTTCCTCCGTCTCCACCCACCCATATATTAACACTGTCTCCTCCCAATTACCTCTGCTCCCCTATACAGTGTTTTATTTGCGTACATGACTGACCCACTAGCCTAATGTTCCCAAGGACAGAAACAATCTTACTCATCTCAGTAACCCTAAGTGCCTGGCTTAGGGATTGAAAACTGATGGAGCTCCATAAACTGTGGCAAATTAAATGACTGATTTCTACATGCGAACTGGAATTCACTTTATAGCACATAAATACACAAACACATGCAGGAACACACCCATATAAACAAATGTGAACACACACCTGAAAACACACACACACACTCCTCATTGCCTCTATAAATTTCTATATTCTAGGGTCACTCAGACCTCCCACTGTCTAGGAATCCTCCCCCTGGCCCTGGACAGCTCCCTCTCACACTCCAGCTCTTCTAAAACTTCATTACTCTCAAGTCCCTCCTCCTACATGTTGCTCTCACTACCAACAGTAGATGACCTCATATGTCACAAATATTTCATAGTAAAAATAGTGGCCCCCAGGCATGGACTCTCTCTCACCTTCCCACCACCCATCTTTAAACTATCTTTCTGTAATCTTTCTTCTCAGTCTCCCAGGAGCTTTCCCTTCTCCTGCCCAAGGTTAAGCTGCCACCTTGACTGGCTCCTTCTCGAGACTTCTTTGCCTCTAAACTCCCTCTATATAGGAACACCTGCCTTTCCTGCAATTCCTTCTCTTAGCCCTCAAAGTGCTGAAGAAGCTCTAAACTGGAAGGGGTGGCACAGCAGGAGGAAGGGGACCTTGCCTAGTTACACACCACCTCTCCCTAATGCTCGTAATCCATGCTTCCCAAACAAATGTCTGAAGAGTCATCTACACGTGCTATTTTCCTGCTTCTCCTCCATTCACGCTTGAATCTATATCAGTGTAATCTCCATAACTATTACTTTAGTGCTCAGCGACAGTCGTCAATGCCCCCAACCAAGCCAAATCCAAAGACTACGTACGCATAGTCCCTTGTCATTATTTGACCTCTAACAGCCGGTACAACTCCTTCTTTCTTGCCCCCTTCTCCTTGTCTTGAATTGACACATTTTATCTTTTTGGTTTCCCCCAGCGCTGCACCTCTATCCTCCCTGGGAGAGAGGAGCTGTGAAAAACTGCCGAGGTTCTTGGCATATGTCATACCGTTGTGAACTCCTGGGACTTGTTACATGCTAACCCTTTGTTTGGTTTGACACATACTTCTTCACCCCTTCAACTCGGCAAATCCCTTCTCCTTGTTTAAACTGCTCTTCAAATATCACCTTCCGTAGAAGGCTGGGCCAACTCTGATAAACATTATTCCCTTTCAGAATATTCTCAGTACTTTGTAGCTCTTGGTACTTTTGCCCCCAAGGTTATAAACTCCATGACAATAGAGTGTATTACCATTTTTTTTTAACCCAGTCCCTGGAACATAACAGATGTTCTTAAAATGTTTACTAAAAGAATAGGTTTTATTCAACCTACTAGGAATAAACATGTTTGTGAGAATGTGTGTCCAGTTCTGAGGAAAATTTCATCATGATCTATGGGATCTAAACAACATGAGGACAGACAATGGTACCATTAGAAATATCTTCACTGCTTGCTGGTTATGTCTAAATACAACTACAAAATTAATTTCTTGGGTTGATTATTTTTCCTTTCTACAGTGTTACAGGTTTAGTTCCACTCAAGTACAAAATATACTTTAATTACTTAAATGCTTATAAATGGGTGTCCTGATTATTTATATTTTCTGTAGCAGAGAAATCCTATTTACATCAAAAAGTATCACTGAAAGAATTATAGATAAGTATTTGTAAGCTGAAAATACTATTATAAAATGTATTAGGCAAGGACGATAATCAAAATATTTATAATTAGCCAGGCATGGACAAATGAGCAACCAGATACGACACCGACTTTTATGAAATAGTCCAGCTGCACCTGATAATGTGTGTCCAGCCTTTGATACAGGGCACTGGGAGTAACAAACTCAAACTTTATCCTAAAAATTGGTTTGACTAAATTGCTGATATCAGAATACTGTCTTGTAACCATTTTCTTTTTCTTTATTGAAACATAAGAATTTCAGAGGAGACTAGAAATCTTCATAACTGAGTGCTTTGATAGATTAAGATTTTATAGGATTCGGGTCAATACTTCAAATGGCAATGGATTTTCGTTCTACAGATAGAGACAATGTTTAAAAGTGTATGGGTATTGTTCAGATTGCAGGAATTCTTGCAAACATATTTACTCTAAAAATATGTGTTGTTTGTAAATAATTACTGAAAGAAATACTTCTACTGTAAAGATATTTACTGGGCTTCCCTGGTGGCGCAGTGGTTGAGAGTCCGCCTGCCGACACAGGGGACACGGGTTCGTGCCCCGGTCCGGGAAGCTCCCACATGCCGCGGAGCGGCTAGGCCCGTAAGCCATGGCCGCTGAGCCTGCGCGTCCAGAGCCTGTGCTCCACAACGGGTGAGGCCACAACAGTGAGAGGCCCGCGAACCGCAAAAAAAAGAAAAAAAAAAAAAAAAAAAGATTTTTACTAAAAGGTAAATTGCTTCCAAGGTAAATTTTTGACCAATATTTCAACGTATTATAATAAACCTCCCTGAACAAAAACGAACAAAAGAAATGATTGGGAATACAACCGTTTTTCAGTGAGAATCAAACTTTTAAAAACCTGCATAACAACAAGTCCTCTTTTACCTGTTGATCAAATTCCAAACACTAAACTGTAGTGTTCCTCCTATCATGGGACATGTTCTACATACAGACAGGCATATTCTTCCCAAGGACCGAGACCAATCTCTCCTTGAGTGGTATCAGAATTCACATGTATTTTCTACTTTAAGATAAGAGAAGGTAAATAGAAGGGAAAAGAAGAAAATGTAAAAATAGAGGAAAAGAAACCAAAAACAGGATAAAGTTTAAAAAAAAAAAACCACGGGGAATTACAAATAATTACTCTTACAGCAATTGATATATATTAGCATTAAAGTAACAGTGGATGGCTTCATATAATTATCTATTTAAGGGTTGCATGGATTCTACAGTAAAGGATAAACAGACACTTACAAGGTATAAGACTAAAATTCTGTTTTGGAGAACCGGATGGCCTCTATAAGCAAGGTTAAATTTCTTAGTCATATATGTTTACTAATCAAATATAGGCAGATTGGTTCTATTACAAGCCAGAGTAGTTAGCTGGGAACTTGGGGGACTTTTTCATAACTTTTGATTTTGAAATAAGTTACATATTGAGGAAGTTAACTTAGTAATTATTTGAGGTTTTTTACTTACTAAGACAAGTTTCAATCTAACTGGAAGAGATGGCCAGCTTCGCTGTGTATGTTTGGAGCTGACAAGGAGAAGCTCGTCGTCCAAAACAGTTAACTTTTCCCCCTGGCTCACTGGTGTCGACAAGTCCATAATTAGCAATGCATTACTTTAGTAAACTAAGTTAGCTCACAGTACAATTTTGCTCATGGCTTGTCCCAAATATTAACAGAGATTTCAGTAAACAAACAACTAACTAAGCATTTCTGGAGGCTGTATAGTTCTTTCTCTACTCACTAAGGTACTAAATAGAGTAACAAAGTTATTTATTATGTGGGAAAAACTGTGGTCTGAACGGGTTAATGCAATCTTCAGCAGTATTCAACTCCATATAACAAAAAGCTGAGATCAGTGTTTCTCAGTGAGGGGTAAGCACACTACTGGTAGCACCCATGGCGATTTTAAGTGATGCAGAAACAACATAATTTTAATAGATGCGTCGGAATGCTAAAACAAGTCTGTCAAGCCTGTGGACATCATAACTTAGGAAGAGGCTAAAGTATACTAAAAAGAATTTAAAGAATAAGACTAAGTAAATATATTGGTAAAAATCATGAAGGAGATATGCAAATCACTGAAGTTTTAGAAACACTGCTGAGAAAAAAAGAGAACTTTCAACCACAAATCCCCTGGAATGGCACAGCGATGGGCAACGTGGCCTACTGGTCTGACGCTCTGCACTGTGTTTTGGGTGACAAACTGCTAGCAAGGAAAGTAAGATTATGTTTACCAACTCAAATAAGTAATCGAAGGTCTATCAAAGCATTCCTTTAGAATTCTGATAGGTTTGATTACCTAATCATCAAGTGGTCTCTTATTGAAGGAAATTGAAGGAGTGTTGGTTAGGTGATGCACTATTGCTAAAGATTTGAATTCCAAACGCAACTCACTAAACTGTACTCAAATTAGAAAATAACTCTTGTCCCTTAAGTATTTACATTTAAGACAAAATGAAACATGAAGCCTCTACTCAGTCAATGATTAAAAAGTTAATTTTGAATTGATTCCTATATCAGGCAAAATTGTAAAACTTAAAAGACATAAGAATCCTTAAAAAACGACAAACAGAGCTACCATATGACCCAGCAATCCCACTACTGGGCATACACCCTGAGAAAACCATAATTCAAAAAGAGTCATGTACCAAAATGTTCACTGCAGCTCTATTTACGATAGCCTGGAGATGGAAACAACCTAAGTGTCCATCATCGGATGAATGGATAAAGAAGATGTGGCACATATATACAATGGACTATTACTCAGCCGTAAAAAGAAACGAAATTGAGCTATTTGTAGTGAGGTGGATGGACCTAGAGTCTGTCATACAGAGTGAAGTAAGTCAGAAAGAGAAAGACAAATACCCTATGCTAACACATATATATGGAATTTAAGAAAAAAAATGTCATGAAGAACCTAGGGGTAAGACAGGAATAAAGACACAGACCTACTAGAGCATGGACTTGAGGATATGGGGAGGGGGAAGGGTAAGCTGGGACAAAGTGAGAGAGTGGCATGGATATATATACACTACCAAACGTAAGGTAGATAGCTAGTGGGAAGCAGCCGCATAGCACAGGGAGATCAGCTCGGTGCTTTGTGACCACCTAGAGGGGTGGGATAAGGAGGGTGGGTGGGAGGGAGACGCAAGAGGGAAGAGATATGGGAACATATGTATATGTATAACTGATTCACTTTGTTATAAAGCAGAAACTAACACACCATTGTAAAGCAATCATACTCCAATAAAGACGTAAAAAAAAAAAAGACATAAGATAAATATCAGAACGACTCACTGCATTTTGTAGACTGAGCCACTAGTTTTGTTCCTAACTGTGCCTTCTTCCAGTCCCTACAGCAAAGTTATCTTCTTAGAAGCTTAGTTTTGTTCCTAACTGTGCCTTCTTCCAGTCCCTACAGCAAAGTTATCTTCTTAGAAGCTTTTCCGCCCACTGTCAAAAGTATCCAAACCTTCTGTTC
The DNA here is from genome assembly GCF_963924675.1 of Phocoena phocoena. Taxonomy (NCBI): domain Eukaryota; kingdom Metazoa; phylum Chordata; class Mammalia; order Artiodactyla; family Phocoenidae; genus Phocoena; species Phocoena phocoena. Next base: position 33,663,463 of record NC_089222.1, on the reverse strand, counting down.
CTCTCAACACCAGCCCCTTATCCTGCTTTATTCTTCTTCACAACAGTTGTTAGTATTTGGCATAATACTATGTACCTATTTCACTATCTGCTTATGAACCACAGTTTAAAACACTGAGATGCCACCTTTATAACTGAATGAAGCCACCGGCAAACGCCACTCTTTGGAAAGAGCACAAGGCAGTGAAGTTAACACAGAACCATATTTATACACCTCCTTCATTGTGAAGTTGATGGAAGTTTTTTTTTTTTTAATCCACGGAATAATTTGAAACAGTTACACGTGGCTTTGCAAATTTAAAACTTGTAAATAATTATCTGTGAATTTCTGACAGAATCAGTCTTCAATTCTGGCAAAAGAAGGGAAAATTTGCCTTTTTTTTCTGATGATATTCAAACAGGCAGTCTTTTAACATTTCCCTCTATTCCATGAGAAAGTCTAATAACACTATGAATGTTACTTTATCATTCTTCAAGATGAAATGCTAATCCTATGTACTGTTTTATTTATTCTATATATTACCCAAAGAAGTTGTTATCTTGTTAGGCTTAGGTAGTCATTTCTGATCTGTCCATGTCATTTAATATTTCAAAATAATAATTAGGAAGTCAGAACACAAGACTACAATAAAATTAACAATGTGGATATGTGCTCAAAGAGCTAAAAGATAGAAAAACCAAATCTAACCATTCTGGCAGTTTTCAGGAAGAATGGTACATTAACCCATCTGGAATCTACCAGTGTGAAATAAGCATGATAAAACTGTGAATGTTAAATGGAATGTAAGACATCGTGATACTGTTATTCCCAGGGCAATGCCATGATTAGGGACTTTGATTTTAAAGTTTACTTAAATGAGTTATAGTTTATTTGGCACAGTAACTAGGGGCCAAAATCTTAGCTTTAATTTTCCATCTTTACATCTTCTCAACAATATCACCTAGCTTCTTACTGAGGTTGGTGGTACCTCCACCTAAAACATGTTTAAATATTATCTTCATTGATTGAGGAATGGTAACAAATTCACCCATGCTTCCCTAATAACATTACTGTACAACTCAAAAGTAAGTATAAAGTTGATTAACGAGAGACTTGAGGAAATATTCCCACGGCACCCTGTACATCAGTGAAATCTGCTGCATGTGTACCTCTTTGCCCCACTGTTCCAACTTTCCAAGGCAGAATCATTCTCACAACCACCGGTGGTCATTAAGAGCTTCTCCATAATTAGCCTGTGCCTGTTTTCCATTCGAGTAGCTTCAATCGAGCGAAATGATAAAATCAATATGTAAAGAAGTGACAAAAACAAAACAAAAAAATTCGGACCAAAATATAAAGCATATCTCTGTTAGAGCCAAATAATCATAGTTGTCACACTTTCCCGAATTTCTAAAATTTTATTGTAGCAATAGCCCTCGTTACCATCAACTATATGTGAGCACAAAAGCTTGATCTTAGCAGATAAATCTTGAATTTCCAGATATCTGATTTAAAACCTAACCTAGTAACCTCAACCTGGGAAATCTTATTGGCTTATTTCTATAGAGGACTGCCCAAAATCTGTTGCTTAATTATTAATCATTATGAGAAAAATATGTAAAATCTGTGTTTATAGTTAAAGAGATCTAAAATAATTATTCTTCAGAATATAATGAATGATATCAAATATGGATATAGGATTGAATGCATCCTAATTAAATGAATTAATTGACTTCTCATGACAAAACACAATACGTACATAATTCCTCCTTTCCATTTAATCAGTAAAAGTCCCCATCACTTCACAAATGTATCTCTTATTGCAAACTTTACAAATACTCAAGCCACAAAGGTACCACACAGTTTAACGCTTCAATCCTAGGGATATTTCTATTGATTTATATATTTGACCTTAAAGATTACCTTTTTAACAAATACACTCAAACATACTTTTAATAATATACCAATGTCAACTGAATTTATTCCTAATAAAAATAAAATATTAGAATCTCAGTTTGACTTGAGTTTTTCTAAAAAAACCCCACAAATTCACATACACTCACATGCAAATAAGAATTATGTTTTCCCTAATAGTGAGTCAAGACCTAGCTGTTTTTCCCTAGTTTAAAAAAAGAGGAAGATATGTTATAAAACAAAGACATGCATCAATAACTCATTCTCACTTCAATGTAGCTGAAGTACCTTTTGGGGAACGCTCCTAACAAATATACTAAACTAGGTCTCTGATGCTGAACAAAACAAATTATGCTAATATTATTGCAACTGCTATAGAATAAGCCAGTGCTTCAGAAGGTATTTTGCAGAAGCCTAAAATTTCAAAAAGCAGCTCCACAGTGACAACAGGGAGGCATATTTTGTTTGTGCCTACCTCAATATTTATTAATTACGAGGCTTAACTTATAAAAAAGAAAAACACACTGAGAGATTCTGCACGTCTTGAAAATATAAGATTAACTGGATAAAAAGGTAATTTGGCTCCCCGATAACTAAATTTATATTTATACATAAATCATTTACCACACTTTTGTGCCACAAAACATACTTAAGAACTGAAATCTCATTATATGAGCATCAAAGGACAATGCAGATCTAGAATCTCTGACTCATTCATTCACAGGAACTTTTGCAGACATACATGGAAACGCACATCTCATGGAGCTCACATTCAGAAAAAGATGTAAAATAAAACAAAGAAAAAACCTACCATGTGGTGATCAGACGGTGAAAATAAAGTATTCTCAGATTTGAAATGTAAAGCCTCAGGAGCAAATTAAAAGTTGAACTAAATACTGTTTATTTAAATTTTGAGTTTTTCTCCTCTACACTTAGACTTTTACATCTCCAGTGACTACAATAACCTGAATTATTTCAAATCAAAGAATGAACAATTTGCACTCTTAACTATGGTTCTGCCTTGTTTTGTGATTGAGAAGTATGGGTATAAATGATAAAGCTATTACCTAAATAGAGATAGATACTACTAAATAATAATGGAAGAGATAGTAAAATATAAATTCAAATGATGAACAGAAATCTCTAGCAAGCAATTTATATGAATCATGTACATTAACTCCATGTATTTTTTCTTTCTTTTTTTTTGGCGGGGGAGGGGGGTTTAGACATTGCTAAATAAATACATTTTCACTGTAATAAATTTAAACCATACAGAAGGGTTTTACTGAGAATTCTCCATCCTTCCATTGCCAAATCAGACCCCCTCTAAACCCAAAGGTAACCACTATTATTAGTACGGTGTGTCTAGTCCTTTTTTCCATGCATTTCTCATACACATACACACATCTACAGATACAACACACATACACAGTTCACCATTTTTACCAAAGTGATGGAAACATACTAAAGCATATTATTCTGAGGCTTGCTTTCTACAATATATGTTAATGACCTTTCTTTATCAATAGAAATAGATCAACATAAATACTTTTTAACAACTGTGTATTACTTTACTATATGTCCATGTCTTTACTAGTGGTTACCTAAATTGATGCCAGTTTTTCATTACTTTAAGCAATGCTGCAATTATAAATACAAAACCATGCTTCCATTTGAGTGGTATTAATAACATAAACACTTAGAACATAAAGTATATGCATATATTAACTTGGAACTAGAAGAGCAAACTTCTTCCAAGAAAACATTTATTAATACCTGCTTCTACCAACAATTAATAACGTGCTTTTCTATATTTATTAAATCTATGCTAGACCTAAAAAAGATACTATCCTTAAATCTAGATTGTAATTTTCTATTGTAGGAACAGGTTAAAGGTATATGTCTTTCTTCCCATAAATAGAACTTAAAGCCTTGCATTTCTGTTTTGCAAAATATTTTCAACTGTTAGCACTTAACATGGCAGTTAATCAATGGAAACATTTGTAAAATCAGTTGTTCAACTCCTGTTATTTCAAAATAAACAATCTAGTTGAAAAAACAATTACAAAATTTATATTTTGCAATTACTTGCCAAACAACAGGGGGCTGGAAGTCTGAATAAATGTTTCAGTTGACAGAGTATCAAAATGGACAATATATAGGTTACTATTCTTTTCTTATTAATAACAACAAAATGTGTAGTTAACAGAGTCTGTGGGGCATGTTATATTAGGAAAATCTCTGACAGCGCAATGTCATATGATGAAGGGAATGCTTTTTTTACACATCATTTCTACAAATGTCAGAAAATATCCTGCTTCCCCCCTCCTTTTTTAGACACTAATTGACTAAAGGAAATGGTTTCTGACAAGTGCTATAAATAATGCAATGCGTTATCAAACTAGCTAAGGCACAATAGAACTCTGGTGAATTCATGTAGGCCCAAACACATTTCCCTGTGAGGTTATTTCTCCTGAGGCCGGGGCTCCTCTTGCCCTGGAGTGGAGCATTCTCCTGGAGTGGCATGCACTTCCAGTCTAAAGAACCGAGATAGGTATACACTTTTGTATGATTTTGCCAATGGACATACCTCCCGTTAGAAAGTAAAACACTCTCCTCTCACTTTACCCTCCTCAAACGCTTTCTCGCTTATTAAGTAACAGTTCACAGAATAAAGAAGAACCTCAAACTGGATTTGCAAAAGACTTAAGATGGCTGGTTGGCAAAGTGTGGGCATTTCTAATGCTTTTATTCTCTTTTTGACAATGTGCTTTTACCATGTTGTCAGAGTATAAATAAAGTCTCACTTCTCAGGAGATAAGAGCAAGATTCTATTCCTAGGATTTTGTACTTTCCAAAAGAGCACACATACTGAGCACACTATGAACAAACTAACATGGCAACTTGAGGTTTGGTTCCTTTGCTAAATAGAAAAAAGAACATCCCTTTCTTAAGTATTTTAATTGCCCATAAGGTTCTGTGCATTCTGGAAAAGCTGTAACCCATGAGGAAATCTGAAAAGTGGACTACACCCTCCTCATGAGACAGTGATGAAATCTTTTATGTTTTTCCACCAGCGTCATATGCACTTAAAAAGCAGTGACCTGCTTTCCATGGCAAATCACAGTGCATGTGATGTTGATGGAAGTATATATGCAGTTTACCGTGTGTCAATTACATGTCAACAGCGTCTTTAAAAAAAAGGCTAAGAACAGACATTTGTCTCAACAAATAAATGTAGCAAAGAACAGAAAAAAAAAAAAAAAAAAACATATTCCTGGGACCTACCCTAGACCTACAGAGGATAAAGACCAGTAATCTACATTTTAAGCAAACTTCCCAGGTTATCCTTAATCTTATTAAATTTTGGCAATCATAATCAACTAAAGCTAAACTACTACTTCCACGAGAGACTGTTTACTGCATTTCTACCTAATAATTTCCCAAAAGATGGCCTATTTGAGATTTGGCATTGTTGCTTTCGTTGTGGTCATCCATTTACAATGCTTGGTGTCAGTTTATTTATCTCTTGTAAAGATAAAATCGTGTGTGTGTGTGTGTGTGTGTGTGTGTGAAAATAATAAAATAAAAAGTCAAAAAAAATGGTTAAGATGAGATTTGGTGACATGCTTTTTGATTATATTCCATTAACTACTTTAGAAAATAGACATACCTGCAAAATGTATATGAAGTTCTGTTACATTCGTTTTTTTAAATATTATTTTAAATCAGGCACCATACATGCCCCTCCACATCATTCTTATTTATAATAAGAATAATTTATGTAGTAAAATTATTTTGCAAAAAGATGAAAAAACAATTAAGCACCTATTCAATCACTACAATAAGATAAAATAAATTGTTAATAGTAGAGATAAGATATGAAGTAAGGATTAACGTATGTATGGGAGTGTAGATATGCATGTATGTGTGTTTGTGTGTTTGTGTCTGTATGTGTATCCAAAGAATAAGGAAAAACTTTGCATAGGAATTAGTCAAATCATGTTCTTCATACATAACTAAAACTTGGCTTTTTATTTAAATTCAAGTAAAACCTTCGTATTAAATTTAATAGGGGGAAAAAGACTTAAATAATGCTTTAATCTTCTTCCAGGAAGAACCACTTTATTTTGGATAAAACTATAAACTATGCATCTTCATTAAAAACCCGTGAAGAGATAAACTTTTTGGGAAGTTGGCTTGTGCTACATTTCTTTTTGATTTATATATAAAACCTGCAAGGTGTTCATCTTGTTCTTTAATAAAAAGTTTCTACTGGAGGAGCCACTTAGAAAAATTTACTTTCCCCCCAAGAAAAATTTACTTTTCCCCCAGAACTCATACATTCTATGATTATGCAACAATAGCAAATAATATTTGATATATTGGTATACAATTTACTTTCATCTGAATTTTGCCATTTGCTCCTCAGGACTCTAAGAGATGGTTATATTATCTTGCCCATTTGTGAACAAATAAATTAAGGCTTGCACGGGTAAGTGACTGGCTCGCCAAAGTCTCCTAAGCTAATTAAATGGAAGAATCAGGACCCAAAATCAGGTCTTTTGATTCCAAATTTAAAATTTCATTCGCAACACATGCTAGTACTTTAACACCAAACTTTGTAGAAATGGCCTTAAATACAATAGAAGCCAAAACACAGAGAGATTTTGGGGGTAGAGTGGAGTATGGTGCAGCAGCCACGACTACACCCCTTGTGGTTTGCTCTGAGAGGTAAGTGAAAGAGAAAGCCCTGTGTACAGATCCTGAGGGAGATAAGATGGCCTCTTCACACAGCTGAGAGATGGATGTTCTTGTCCTGGTATGTCCGTGGGGTATATACTGGACACTAATAACGTACGCTTAGAAATGTGAGAATTATACACTCCAGGTCTATTAGTTTCTTCTAGGATTGTTAACTGGTTTTAATCTAGTAATTCATACATTACAGGGTTCTAAATACTCAGCAACTGATGTAAAGATTAATTGTAGAGGAAGAGGTGCTTGAGCACAATTTTATTTTTATTTGTCTGCTTTCTGAGCAAGAAGAGGCTACATTTTCTTCAGAGCTTTCGAGGAGCTTAGATTTCCACCAGCAGAAACCTTCTACATAAGGAGCAAGGAAGGCTGCTCTAAATGCATACAACTGAATATATGCTAAGCAAGTGTGCCTACAGTAAGACTGATCTATATCAGCCACTAAAACAGTGTTTGAAAAGCAGTGAAGGAGATGCAATAACTGTCTGAAACACTTCTAAGCCACGTAGAGGCAGATAGATTTTTTGACGGCTGTTAAAGCCATAGAAAAAAGTATGCTAAAGAGAAAGCACAGAGGGTTTTGAAATGGTACAGCTGGTATTTTTCTTTTACGTGTAACAAACCTGTTCTCTAATATATTAGTTACCTTATGGCACCAAACACAAAAAAATGGTAAATGTTAAGCTGCTTTCTAATAAGAAAACCCAAAGTCAAAACAATAAAAAAAATTACAATCTCAGTTCCACTGCCTCAAAATTATCTCCTTTGACAAAAACTGTAAGTGCTGCTCCTCTAATTGTGCTCTTGACTTTTTTAGTTCTCTTTCTTTCTTCTCTACTATCCTAGGGGAAGAAAAATGTTTCCTTTAAAGAAATCCAAATACATTCAACACACAACAACAAACTTTTTGCGCCACCAGGGAAGCCCAACAATAAACTTATTAAATGAATAAATATATTCATTAAAGGTAAACAATACTTAGATAACATAGTACACATGCATTGATTATATTAGCAGTTTATTGATGTTATGTATGTAGCCTAGACATAGGGGGAACACATGGATGCAGCTTTGAAGAATTTACTGCTTAATCAGGGGACATAAAATATACAAATAACTGCACATAAGAGAGAAGGTGCGAAGTACACAGCACAGATAACAATAAAGCTTGGTGACTAAAAGACAGAGGTCAGGGGTGGTTTCTTGATGGATAAGACATCTAAAATAGGCCTGGAAGGATGGGCTTCCTTTGGTTGGAGACAAAAAGGAATGGCACTCCAGACTGTAGGAATACAGAGAACAAAGGCAAGGAGAGGGCAAAGCACAAAACATCAACACTGGGGGAATTGGTCTGTGTGGATCACCCGTGTGCAATGGGGCTGGCAGGGGATAATCTGGGGCTGGAACCAAATCAGTAAGGGCCTTGAAGGCCAGACTGAAGATTCCAGCCTTCACTTCTTAATTAATTGGAATTCATCCATTCCAAGATTTCACTCAAGGACAGAGTCAGAATATTTAACTAAATACCCTAAGGGCTAAGAATAAGACTGTATATGGGATACAAAGAAATCTTAATAAATAAACTTGGGATTTTTCTACTTCCTAAAGCTTTTGCTTTGGTTTCCAGAAAGCTGAGAGAGAAATTTAGTTCTCAATTTCATCTCAAGTACTTGTTCCATCTCTTTTCCTTCTAACTGATTTGTTATGTCTCTTTTTCACAGTCCTGTTTTATATGTGCACTTACTGTTGCAAGCCAACCAACATCCTTCTTTGATGGAGCATACATCACACATAAATAAAATTATATTAACATTTGTCCTGGTACCAGGTAAGGCTGTAGACGCAACACTTAAAGTTTCAGAAGAGAAGAGACATATTAGAATCCAACCATCAAGTAAAGATTGTTCCTCTATAAATATTTCAATGAAAGATGGCCACATCGAATTCAGATACCCAGTTAGCATAGTGGACAATTATTCTAAAATCTACAACTGTTGGGTTCAGCAACCTATCTTCTTGCCTAGCTGTCCAGTTTGACCTTCCCTGTGAATTAGTGTTTCTACTATGAAGCCAAAATGACCTTTTGAAACTTACAAGGCGTCCAAGGCTGCATATATTTTCAGCTGTATCAGCCCTGGCTGTCACAGCATTCTGCATGATATTGAGTGGCAAAACTGGAGCATACTGTACTAGCCTAACCTTTTAAACTTTACAATATTGTACGGCCACTCAAAATTGAGTTTTCTCTTTCTGCATTACCTTGTAATGCTACTTCTCTTGCTTATTTGTAAAGCAGTGATTCTAAGCATAAAATGGTACTTTTCTTACACGAAAATAGAATACTTTACTTATACACAGTAAACCTAATACTAATAGAGGCTTTAAAATAAATATTTACTGACATCTACAAATAATACTTTTTTAATTAATGAAAAGAGTATTTAAATTCTGTGGCAATGGGAACTATAATAATATGTCATTGTTTCTGCAATGGCCAATCTGAAATTTGAGAGATGTCTCAATTTTATAATTGCACTTCTATAATTGCATCTCTTTATGTTAACCATTATGTATTCAATGCCTAGCACAGTGCCTAGAATATAAAAGAACCCAAATTAATATTTAAGTAAATGTTGCAGAATCTACATGTTTAATTACACTTCATTTATCATAGAACTATTGCAATGAAACATTGGTGCTAATTTTCTTAACAAAAAATTAGTACATTAGCATAGAATATTTATCTTTAAAAAAATACGCCTGAGAATTCTTGGTACACAAAAGGGAAAATATTTTTCAAATCCATTAATGTCAGGTCATTTACAAACAGAAAACTGTTACTGTGTGAATAGGATAAAGTTTAACAACAGTAGGGAAAAAAAGCAATAGAAATGAATTCATTAAGACACAGTTAAGATTCTTAATAATGATATCTATCAACTGTTTGATCTCAAGCCTAATAACTATTAGAGAGTAATAATAAATTTAGATTTACACATGTATGTCAGAATATCTTTTGTTTTGTCACTGACATACTAGATTTTCACAAGTCCTACTTGTAATCAGTGCGAAGAACCACAAAATGATATTAATATAATATTTCAGAGCAAACTTATACACTAACCTTATTGGTGAATGCATCCCTTAGTTTCATATATTTATTTTGCTCCTTTTTCAGCTATAACTTATGGACTACTTCATAGTCCTTTATGGAATACACATGTACATATGGATATAACATACATATATGTGCACATCACACACACACAGACATGCTCTAATTACTCCGCTAGGACTTGGGGGAAAGTGAGAAAAGTTCATCAGAAATCTCCAAGTGTATGTCAATTCTCAATGACACGTTTGATTATTTTCATGTTGGCAACAGATTTCTATTTTTTAATGATGAGAGAAATGAACTGAATTACCCTCATGCCTTCAATAATGCAGCTGAATAAATTATAAGAGCATTTGCAACACTCTTTTATGGCTCAAGACACTTCTTAAAATGTGCCACTTAAAGCCATCCAATGAAGCAATTGGCAGAATGCTATGTCATTCAGAAGTGACACCAGAAACTTCACAGGTGGTAATGATTTTGAGTCTAAAAGTAGATTTTGCTGATCTTGGCGAGCGCTGGGGCAAAGGGTATTAGGTGTGAGTAGAACTAATACCGAGCAAACCACACAGGCAGATTAGGCCATTCGATACTGCCCTCCTCTCCAAGCTGGGGAAACTTCGAAGTCCACTCCCCCGTCTCTGCTGTTTTATGACCACAATGCTTCAAAACCCGCCTTTCACATCGTGCCTCCTTTACGAAGTCTTTCCAGGACTAACCTGGACTGAGCCTCAAGTCTACATTGCTGGGTTTGTTGACTTAAGTCATGCCATACTGATGGAAACAGACAGGCAGACAAACAAACAGCAAAACTGGGCTGAGAGCTCAGCACTCACAGTACCTTGCTACATGACCCTTGAGCAAATCACCTGACCTTAACCTTGCTGAGCCTCCATTTTCTCACCTGTGAACCAGAGCCAGGGCCAGCAATGCATAAATCTCACAGCGCTGTGTAAGAACTAAGTATGGTCACATAAGGAAAATAATAAGTGCCTACCAAGTAAGAAGCTATTTTTATAATTATTATGATCGCTGATGGTATGGTCTTTTGTAGTTCTTGTTTTGTTTTCATTATTTCAAGATGAATGGATCTTTTCCTTTGGGCCATAAACTTCAGAAAAGAGGACCTATATCTCTAATTTCTCCTGAAAATTTCAGCCAAAAATCTTATCGTGAAGGTTTTTATGCAGTGGGCTTTAAATAAATGTTTATGATTGCAAATGAAGAATGGCAAGCCATACAATAAAAATTCTGAGTTTTCCAACCTAGAATGCAGAATCAATCCTGGAAACAAGGAACAAACACTTCACAGCTGAATGGGGTCTTATAGAATATGCACAGTTGCACTTTCACCATTTGAAAGTTTGGAAACTAGCCTACAAAATACAGCTTTATTTCCTGCAAACAAAGAAAAGCTGGAGGAAAAAGAGCTTCGTGAGCGTTATCTAAAACCTTTTGTCACTAAAGTTAAATACAACACACCTCTCTTTTATGGATTTTTCTTTTCTGTTAACACAAAAGTTGCAGCCTCTGAAACCTGACTGTCAGTACTGAGTGTCTTCATCTCCTAATCAGGGAGTTAGTATGAAGAAGCTTCAGGTGAATTACGTCCCCATCTTTCTACAGAAGCGCCAACATCTGTAACAAATTAATCTCTTCTGTCTGGTCTAGAATCACCCTACATTTGGGTCATGCTTATTTATCAAATACTTAAACAGAAAGATAAATAGCTTAAGTACTGAATCATGTAATTTTAACAAATTATGATTTGATTTTTGTCTTTTCTCCAATATACAAAGTATACAAAGAGTTAAGGTGTCTACTGGTTGGTTTTAGGCAAATTCCACACTCTGCCCACAAGCAGCCTATTCTTGGCTCTTCCGTGCCCACTTTGTTTTGCCCATACATTACTTGTGAATATTTCCATCACTACACTGGAAACCACCCTGAGAACAGGGCGTATCTTACTCACTTCTTTATCCTCTGATAGGTGGATAAAGCATGAGAGGTGGCACATGGACAAGTACACTCAATAAATATTTCCTAATAAGAGAGCTTTCCTCTGAGGTCAAAAGCAATGGCGTACAATTCTTCCATCTTCCTTCTCTAAACAATATATAATTTTATTTGGTATATGTTCAAAATACCTCTATGAAGAGAGGAATTTTTTAGCAAGTGACAAGCTCCAAGAGAACCAGTCTTCAATGAATACTTTATCTTTTTACGTCATTAGGCTATGCCACATAATGACAGAGAGTACAGACTGGTGTGTGAAAATGATGCAACATGAAAGCATAAAATGACCATATGAAGACGATAAATGAATTTAGCATGTGCTCTGGAGCTCTGCCTATCATTTCTTGGTGAAAATTTTATGGCATTATGTTATTGGTGTGAAAGTACGTTATCTTCGCAAAGCTTCCTCTGATTGGATCCCAGATGGCCCAAATGCAATGTTATAATGGGTCACACTACTGCATGCCCTTACCATATCTGCTAAGACAGGAGGCTTATAAACCTAAGAAGCAAAGATTACAAACAGGTGTAAAACTCTATGCCATTTGTAATCCAATGTCAAAGCAAAAGAATGAAATGTACTTGCCAGCCTTTTAACTTAAAGTTATACCTTCTTGAGCCCTGTCAATTCTATGGGTGAAGTTTTAAAATTACTGTATCATAACTATACCACATTCATTCTCGGCAGCATCATAAAGGGGAAAGAGAATGCTGGTTTTGAAGTGAGAAAAGACCTGGCCTCAATTCATTTTGGCTGCTCCCCAGGCTGCGTGAATTTAGGCAAGTAGGTTAACCTCTCTGAGTTTCAGCTTCCTCATCTCTACCAAGAGGATGGTGGTTCCTGCCACACAAGCCTGTTCCCTAATTGTGTAGCACTATGGTTCTTTTCTGGAAAGAATGTCTCACGCAGAGAAGGTGCTCAAATATGGCAGCTAGCCTCATTCTGTTCATACTGTTCGTACCGTTTCCCTCTATTTTCTGAAAAGATTGCCTAACCTTCAGCCTATGTCAGGCCCACCTCCTCCACAGAGCAGGCCCTAACCATTCAGTTCCACAAAGACTTCCTTCTTTGAATTTCCTCCTTTGGTACTCAACTTTATGGTGCCAATCCTGATTGTACTGTTAACTTTTCATGTCCTTCTCCCCAACTCAATTACATGTCAAAGAAGAATAGAAACTATGTAACTCTCCTTTGAAACCTCTTCTCCTGACCTACTACAATCCCTTACTTCCGACAGGTGCTCAAAATATGTTTGTTAATTGACTATTTAGCAGAGCACAAAGAATGAATTGATTTCCCTATATTGCCTATTGTTAACATAGGAACATAACTTTCTAAGTGAAAAGACCTCAGCACGTGATAAACTTTAATCCATTACTGAGAAACAGACACAATAATCGTTTCCTATGTTAACTGCTCCCAAAACAGTATTTACTTTTAAAATCCAGTCCTCAAACTATATTCCTGTGAGAGAGTCATTTCCCACGGACAATTTTCAGTGAATGTGGTCCCCCAGAAAGCATTACGCAGAATTCCATTTGAAATACATTTTTTTCAATAGTCTCAATTATTGTTCTGGATATTTCAAATTAATTTTTGGAAAGGTCCTGCAATACCTCAGAGAGGCTCTACACCTGGGTTAAAGATTTGCTTGTATTCCCTGTTGTTCACTTTCCCGACGCTCATCAAATCTCTCAAAGTCTTCTGGATAAGGTATTTAAGACCAATTGCCTTATATGAAGGCCATTAAGTTGACAATGCAGCTTTCCCTGAAATTTTCAAATAATGAAAATTCCAATAATGGCTCAAAATAACTTGGAGTAAATTTGTCTAGTTAAGATTGGCCCAGTGAATAGAGAAAACAAAGAAGAATTTCTAATTTTAATACTATTTAACCTTAGTTACTTCAGGATGAAATTTTCTAAGCATTATCTATAATTCAATAAAAACAGATTTTTACCATATCTTTGTAGCACAAGGCCAAAACCAGATAAGGCAAAAAAAAAAAGTCTAATAATAGAAAAAGGCATGTTCTGAGTGTGATTTTCACATAATACTAAAAGGCATATAAACAAAAGGTAAAATGAAACAGTTAACATTATTTTCTCTAGCTCTACATAAACATGCTACATTTAAAGACATAAACAGTGCAATTTTAAAATTATTTTCTGTGGATATAGAACATCTAAATAAAGTGGTAAATCTTTATAAATAGAATCTTTTTCTTGAAAACTGTCTTGATTTCATAAGAACTTCTCTATGTGTATTAAATACAGTCATTGTTCTGACATGCTTTGCTTAAACTCTCTCTTAAGCCATTTACTTGTAAAAGGCATGTAAGTGCCTTATGTAAAAAGGCCTACGAGTACTCCTGCAAAGCTTTCTATTCTATTTGAAATATAACTATTCTCACAACTCCAGGTAACTGTTAACTCAATGCAACTGGTTATTTATTCCCATAGGTAAATAATTCTGTTTATAAGAACGTCTGATTATTAAGGATCTTTATTTCCAGGAAAAAGAATACCACAGTTACACTGATACCTTCCCTAAAATAGCAAGGTCTGAGAAGTATAAATGTCAGCTACATTGAGCACATTGCAAACTTGTTTTATCATGTATCTATCTGCCACCTGGTTTATCATTGAGGATCATTTACACCAGTGTTCTGCATGAACTTTTAACAGGGGACCACAACTGCCTAGCCGTCAATGAGACATTTCTTAGCAAACAACAACATACCCCTAAAGATGAAATTACGCTTACTTTAGAATTACCAATTTGGAATAAAGAATTTAAAAGACAACCTGTCTTTTAAAAGAGCTTGACACAGAAATGAACTGTTTTAAGAACTTAACAGGTATCTTCCACTTACCCAAGTTATAGGTCCTGATAAAATATAATTTTAAGTGTTTTTCTCTGATATTTTAAAATATAGTTCTTTATACTAAAAGAGCTCACAAGGAGCAATGTGATGAACAGGGATAACATTAACAAAGCTTTTAAAATTTTGGATGAAAAGTTTTAAAAATTCTTACCATATTTTAATTTTTTAATTTTTTATTTTTTTTCGGTATGTGGGCCTCTCACTGCTGTGGCCTCTCCCGTTACGGAGCACAGGCTCCGGACGCGCAGGCTCAGCGGCCACGGCTCACGGGCCCAGCCGCTCCGCGGCATGTGGGATCTTCCCGGACCGGGGCACGAACCCATGTCACCTGCATCTGCAGGCGGACTCTCAACCACTGCGCCACCAGGGAAGCCCTCTTACCATGTTTTTAAAATCATTTTTAATACCTCCCATCACCTTTAACATCCACATCTAACACTTGCTACGTCCTGTGGACCCAAAGCCTGTCACTTTTTCCCTAGCACACATGTCCCTTTCATTCTCCTGTCATTGTCCTTTTTTAGTCCCTCATCTCTATCCTACAATCTCCACTTCATCCTGTGTATGTCCTATTCTTCCTCTAAAAAATGTCACTAAAACACAACTCCTGTACAGTTACTTGCCAAAGCAAATGTTTCCTAATGTTCCCATTGTGAATCAAACTTACTACCTGGTCCTCAGTGCCCTCCAAAGTGGAGCCCCATCTCCCTTTCCCACCTGATTCTTCGTTTCTTCTACCCTGTTAACTGCCCCTCCCTAGGCCTTTTCTCTCTCTCTTACTTTCTACTCATTCTTCTAGCGTCTCCTCAAATGCTGTAGTAAGTTTTACTCTTCTGAATTATTCCACATGTTTACAGTTTCTATCTCCTATCAGTACCCAACACAAGTGTTTTTTAAATTTTATTTTTATTCTTTGACGTACAAGCATGGGTTCTAGAACTGGACTACCTTGGTTCCACTCCTTGTTGTGCCACTTCCTAGTTAAGAAACCATGGGCAATTAACTTTGTGCCTCAGTTTCCCCATCTTTGAAACCAAGATATTCACAGTACACATCTCATAAGGCTGTTCTGAGGAATGTGTGAATTAATTCATAAACTTTACCCTGGCACAAAGAAAGCAGTTCAAGATGTTAGTAATCATTGTTAAAGCTATTATCCTCATCACCATTCTTTGTATATGACTGCAAGCAAGACAAAAAATTGGTTAAAAATATGGACATTGGAATAAAGAAGAAAAAAGATCTCACGACTCTGCGAACTACCAAAAGTGTTTTCTAGTCATGCTAGTCATCTTTAAGATAAAAGTCATAAGGGATATTTTACAGCTGTCGGAAAGATTAAATGAGATATTTTGTAAAGAAATGTATAGCAAGTGGCACTTCTATTATTAACATGTTTATAATTTCACAGATGTAAGAATTAAACAATGGAAAGAGTAAATGGTTTTTCCCAGTCCACATACCTAGTCACATCTGGTTTGGTGAAATAAAATCTATACATTGTGAGACTTTTGTGCCCCACCTCCCAAAGTCTATTACTCCTTTCAAGATGTAGACAAAATGGAATAAATATATAAAGATACGATAATTTTTAAATGATAATAATAACATCAGTATCACCTCTTATATTTACAAAGTGTTCCACTTTTCAAAACATGTTACCCCCAAATGAGGTCTGTTTTTGTTGTTCTACCTGCACTGCAACAAAGATTGTACTTTCAAAACAAATTTAGATATACTGTCTATAGAAACTGATGTATCATTTCATAGCATGGATTTTTGAAACTAAAATTTAGTAAACAGAAATATCAATGAGGGAATCTTTGTGGAGAATACTGAGTTGCAAACTCAATGGCTCAGAGCTTTTTTCTCCAACTCCCCCCCCCCCCCCCCCCCGCAGCTAGCCATTTGCCCTCCTATTATATCTGTGGCCTGTGGCCTAACTTGACTATCACCATCCCACCCCAGACTATCTTTCTACTAGGATAAGAGCTAGCCATCCACATAGAGTGCTAAAAGGTCATTGTAAAGGTAATTCTTTTCTTGTAATCAGATAAGACAGAAACAAATAAAATGTTAACCTATCATTATTACTATCATCAACAATGCTGATAAACAGATTGTTGAATACTGGATTAGATTAAATTTTTTGGATGCAATAAGCTGTGTATGGTCTGTAAGTTTTAATACTAAGTCAAGTTCAAAAAGTATCTTTAGTGATGTTCTAAATATGAATATGAACTGCTTAATGCCTTATTTGGCATTCTTGTTATTTAACCTGCTTTTGACGTGTTTTGACTATTAAACTGTAAAGTCTTTCACTGTTTAGATTTCCTCACACTCCCACTGCATATACTATTGTTACCATACATTTTTCGAATTTTCTGAAAGAGTCTATTCAGTCGTAATCATTGTAGACAATGTCAGTATGCGGGGATTTGGAGTACAGTAAGTATACACAATGTTACCACATCTTTCACAACCATGTACTTAAAATATTCATGAATTATTTTTAAAAACCCACAAAATTGTATTCACAATTGTGACACTTCTACCAGTGCCTGAAATCATCAGCTATATCTTGTTTTTCTTTCTTCACTTTTCTTCTATTCAACGTCACATTAAATTGTATACTCTGGCTGTCTCTGATTAAAATCTCCCTGCTAATATATAGTTCTCTCATTGCTGTTCATTATATATTATACGTTTCCTTTCCCAAAATGAAATCACTGGGTTTTTGGTATATTTTAGTGTTACTTCCACTGCTTAACTTTAGTATATAGATTTTTTTAGCAAACAACCTTGTAATTACCAGCTTATTTTTAACCTAGCTTTCTCTTGAACATATTTTTCTACATCCACTGTTCACCCCAGTTACCCACTTTGGTTTCTGATACATTTGTAACTATCTGGTGGCTTCAAAAACTGATATTTTATGGTATTCAACAGTAATACTAATGACAAAGCTATCAATATTTTAGTATAGGACGTTTGGAAATCTATGTATTTCTACCAGCAAAATGAACTAAATAAATGAACTAGAACATGTATGAAAATTATGTCTGGATGTTAAATGCATACATATGAAAGATATGGAAATATCACTAAATAGATATAATTAATGCTGCTTTAACAGAATAATATTTTTATAATGTTAAAAAATAAAGAATACCTTTTGTTTTCCACTATTAATGCGTTAGAACTGTTTGTTCCCTTTATTACATGTATTGGTCAGAGCTACATTAAGACGTATCTTCCCTTATCTCAACTTCCATACCATGTTACCTAGCCTCTGCTTACGAAATATCACTTTCCACTTTACAGTTATTTTCAAAACTCTTACTTCCCCTACCAGACTGCCACCTCTTTGAGGAAAAGGTATATCTTAAGTTTGGCAAATCTCACTGAACATAGCTTGCTATTTTTGCCAAAATACGTATTTTCCTATGAATCAACTTTACAAAATAAAATAATATCTCAAATCAGCATGCAATGTTCATTTCACATGATTAAACGTGTTCCCATGATCCTAGAATCTTGTTAACTCTTTAAAACAAATTTATTCTTAATTAAGAGCTCCCCGACTATTTTTAAAGTGGAAATAATAGTGAAAATCCAGTCTCAAGATAAATTTTTTTAAGAATCCTTTGGAGGAAGAAATATTGTCATTTTGTGAATTCTGCTAAAGAGGGACTGGAATGGAGGTGATATTTTTTTTAACATCTTTATTGGAGTATAATTGCTTTACAATGGTGTTATCACAATTCTTTTTAATAATATTATGTTATTTAATATCCAGGTGATTTGAATAAATTGGCATTGCCTTGGGAAAAGTTTTATCTTCATATATACATTCACACACAAATTGTATCCACGCTTGATGGGACTATGTACCTTATTAGCTATTATTCACCTCTTTGGGTATATGAAAGATACACTTCTCGATTTCTTAAAACAATGTCCAAAGAGATGACAGTTTTTTCCTTTGGAGCATATACACTACTTGAAGCATGATACTTATTTCAGAAATACCTTCACCTTTTTAAAATAATTGATCTCAGTGGAAAAGTAATTTACCACTCTATCCAATATGCCTACATTTCATCTTGAGATTAATATATCCTGAACTCTTTTTGACAAAGGATCACCACAGAATCCTAAAGTAAGATCTCAAAAATAGTGGGAAAAGTAACAAATACAGAATGCCTAAAACTCTAACATAAATTCTTCAAAGGTTTTTCATTTTTATGGACGTCACAGGCAGAAGTGATAAGATGCCTCTCAGAAAACATGAATAATTATCTGAAAGGGATCTAATGAAATCATTAAAAGACTAACAATAATATGTAGAAAACTATAACCTCGTATTTGCTAAGTGTTTTTCCAAGGATATAGCTGTAATGCTTATATAAATGTGTATTTTTATAATATGAAAACACTACTACATAAACCCCAAGTTCCCTACCTCAACTCTAAAAATACAAAATACGTCTAGAGACTTTTAGTGCCCTATGTCAATAGCTCTTCTTGAATCCTCTGCGTTGTGATCAATAATTCTCCAACCATTAGTGAATCTGCTCCATGACTCATCAGAAATGATCTACAAAGTTAATGGGGATGATTGTCCCCCGCAGGTTCCACACATGCATTGACACTAATGGCAGTTATGCCTCCTGTAGGTGGGGGACAGATTCAAGATGGCACCAAGCCGGGAGGCAACTCTTCTGAGATTCTCCATAAAACTTGCTCCCTTCCCCGCCCCACCCCCACCAAAGAAGAACTCACTGCATCCAACCTGTCTTATTATATCTTTGGTATCCTTCAAGGAAATAAAAGTAAGCGTATGTTATATGGATGGAAAAGAACCACATTTTTTTTCAGTTTAACACTCACTGTGCATGGCAAAATGTACTTCAGTTTTGAAAATATCTGAAAGGAATGTCTCCAGGTCCTAGGCCATTGTGCTTTGTTTACCAGTCAGATGCTTTCTCAAAATGTGTTCAAATTATAAAGACAATGTCTCTGTGTATAGGAATTCCTCAAAGCCCAGAACATTACTACAGAAACGTATTCTTACCTTTCCTAACATTCAAAACAATGCCCTCTTCCCTCCAGGTGAAAAATCTCTCATTCTTGTGAATTCATTAATCTTCGATTAACATACAGTCAGGAGTTTGGACTTATTTGGGGTTTTATTCTCTAAAGGTGGAAAGTCACAGCAAAGGAAAATATATATGAAGCATCTGAAGATAACTGCTATTTACTGAAAACCTATTTTAAAATAAAGTTTAGTGACTCGTTTGTGTTTGGTAACTTCAGGACAATGATAACTATAGTGTCTCTAAAATGTTCCTAAGTAGCAATCATACTCTATTCTGGCCTTTGAGAGGTGTTAAGACTCATCCCCTAATTATAAGCCTTTTCTCTGTTATTACTACCTCACCATTAAATCTCTAAACTAAATAGTAGTTTTGAGGATACAAAAATAGATGTTAGGTGGTGTGTTTTCTCAAATTTTGGTTACAATGGATAAGAAAGATGAGGTATTCCTATGTATAATAAACTTCTTTAGCTTGTAAAAATAAAAATCCTTTTTATTGTGTTTTGACCAGCAAACTCCTTAGGCTTTCTACCAGAATAGTGCTTTCTTGCGTTATTCTAGAACAGCCCTGTCCAATAGAAATACAATGCAAACCACACTTGTTATTTTAAGTTTTCTAGTAGCAGTATTTTTTAAAAAGTGAAAAACAACACGTGAAATTAATCTAACAATATATTCTACTGAAACCAATATATCCAGAATATTATCACTGCCACATATAATCAATATAAAAAATAGTATCAGATGTCTTATATTCTTTCTTTTGTACAACGTGTTCAAGATCCAGTACGTATTGTACACTTAGAGCAAACCTCAATCCAGAAAACCACATCTCAAGTGCTCAACAGTCACATGTGGCCAATGGCTACTGTACTGGACAGCACGTTCTAGATTCCAAAAATATGAAGCTTTTTGGCCTAAAAGCCCACACACTTTAAAATCTCCCTATGTAACATCCTCTGTGATCGGTATTGCCATTAGGATTTTATATTGAACCAAATATTTAAGTAACTATATTTCACTTCCTTCTTCTGCTCCCCTGACCTTCATATCTACCGCCCACCCTGATGCCTCAGAGTGTAAGAAACCCCAATCACCTATTCTTTTCATCTTCTTCTAAGCAAGATCTGAGATATTCTCTAATCTCTGCATCTTCTATCACCAAGCAGAAAGCCAGAAGGTGCGGCAAGGCTATTCTCTCTGTTTCCATAAATAGATATATCAAATACAGGCCTAATGTATGGCGACAACGATAAATGCAAGGGCGATTTCTTTTGCTTACAGTAAAGACTGGAAATTTTATATAAAAAAGTAATACACCCTTCCTCAATCAGAAATACGATTTTACTCCCTCCCTCCCCCGCCAGGAGAAACCTTGAGATATTCTGTTCTTGTTCTGGAACAGAACCCAGTGTTTCATTTCATAGGAATTCCGTGCCCAGAGGAAGAACAGAATGTTGGAATCAAAATTTAATGAATTCAACTTGGAGTCTAAGTTTGCCCCAAATGTGGAAATGTAAACACAAGCAATAATATCTCAAACCATAAAACACTTTGGATTCTCTGTTGGCATGGCTGCACAGAGTATCACACACGATGTGTATCTGCACACAAATTTGTTCTTAGTTACGTGAGGAAAAAAAATTAAACTAGGCACATGTGAGGTTTTCTGAGTCTCTTAGTAATAATACAACCTGATTGTTACATCTTTAGTGACACTGTAATTATAGACGAATGGATAAACAGGTTTTCTGGTGCTGACGCAACTTGTTCCTTAAAACACAAAAGGCAACTTTTGCAAGGAAACCCCCCATTGAACAAATAAAACCAAAAGCTTTGTCTACCTTTTGAAAGAAGGCCTAACAACACACTAATAATCCAAAAACAAATTCACCCCCGTGCAAATACACAACACTGATGAAACTCAGAAAGCTGGAGATTTCCTAAAACACAGTTCGGAGCTGTAGTTGTCACCAACTTTAAGAAAGCAAAGATACAAGTGACAACAATGTGCTTTCACAGGCTACAAAATAACTTTATTCAGAGTCTCCAGCTATAGCACCATATCTAAGACATTCTAAGGACTGAACTAAGTATTCCTGGGATAAATTTTACAGTCTTTGAACTTTCATTTTAACTTGTCTCAGTGATAACATTTTTATCTCAACAGCAAGACAGGGAGCAACACCAACGCTCTCAGGAACCCACAGAGATAACATGGAGTGGCTCACTTATGCTGGTATAGAATAGTTATGTACTAACTACCCTCTGGGTATAAACAGGCACTGTGTTCAAACCCAGGAGGGGGGAACACCGTGTCCACTGGTGTAGTATTTCAAAGCACATTGCAGACGGCCTGCAAATCCAAAGGCATTCATTATGACTTCTCTCTCACTGTATTAATTTGTTTGAGAAATTCCTCCGAGTAGGGCAGAGTTTACCATCCATTTGCTATCGGCTTGTGCCTGGGCTGGTGGGCACGCAAAGTAAAGGCAGTGGCAATAACCTTTCTGGCAGCTTCTTACTCAATCTTAATCCTAGGGAAGCGCACTCCACGGAAATACAGCACAGAATCCTAGTAGCCGCATATTCTCCCCGCCCAGGAGAGATTTAAGAACACAATTACCCTTCCAGCTTCACCACTCTAGTTGTAAAGTGCTGTGAGAGGGGCAAGCATAAGCTCCACCATATACCTGCTCGTGTTACAGGCTCTGGAATCAAAGTATTCTCACATGACACATTACTACCAATAACAGATTCCGGCTCCGTTTAAAAAAAGAAAAGGGGGGGGGGGGAGGCCGCGCTACATATTTGTCCTGCTTTTGTCTAAAAAACCAGAACCCAAGTCCTAACTACTTTTCATTCTTTTCAACCTTTCATGAAAGCAATTCAGTCCACTAACTGCGGCTCCACCCTGAGAGCGCCTATACTTACTTTTCTTACAGTTTTTGAGTGACGCACTACAAAACGATGGGGAAAAAAAAAAAAGAGCCCTCTCATGCAGGGCTTCTTCCGCCCTGTAAACTTGGCAAAAGGCAAACTGGACTGAAATACAGCACTCTCCATATAAGGAAGCCCAGCTAAACATGTCATGCGTAATTTATGGGTAGCAGGCAGAGAATTAACCTTTGCGTGCACATATTTGGCCCAGATGAAAACCGGGCTGGATGGCAGCCCCAGGGGCAGGGATGCGGGATCTCTTGGGAGAAACCGTGGCTCCCATCTGATGGACTCGCATCTCCCCCCCGACAAAGGTCGTTAAGTTGTAAGTACACTTCCACGCACCTGTTTCTTTTATCCGCCACCACCACCACCCCCCTTCTTTCTTTCTCCTTCTTTCTCTTAGGCTGCCAAGTGGGAAGCTGGCAGTGCTGACAGTGTCCGCAAAGCCCAGGGAAGGGCTCCTCGCAGCTGGGCTGCAGCTGCAACCTCCCGCTTTCCCTCTAGCTCGAGATGGTGTGTGATAGGAAACCATCCAGCGTGCTGAGCCGGCCCAAGCGTCCTCTCACTTCCTCCTTCAGCCATGTACAGCCCCGAAAGAACACGAACAATGCAGAGCAGCAGACCAGCGCGAGCAAACTGTGAAAATGGAAACTTACCTCTCACATTTTTTTTTCAGAGGCAGCCCGACTGCCGAGCGAGTGCCCAAGGCATTGTGGGAGTCATGATTCCAAGAGGCCCGCGATTTAAAATTGAACTTGTCAGTTCCCGGTCACGGGAGCATTGTGAGCGCCACAACTCATTCAGCTGCAGTGAAAAGACTGTTGCATGTCGCTGTGCAGCCTCTTATCGCCGAGGTCTGGTTTCCGCTGCTGCTGCGCGGCCCCTCCCCCGCCGGCCCAGCCCCACCAGGAAGCCCTGGGCGGACTCGTCGAGCCCCGGAACCCACGCGGCGGCGAAAAAAACGCTCTTCAACTTTCCGCCGCCCCTCGGCTCTGCTCCCCCGCCACCTCGTCGCCCCTCAACCAAACAAAGTCCGCTGGGGGTGGTCGTTGCCACCCGCCGACCGGCGCGGAGAGCAAAAGCAAACCCGAGCTGGAGCTGGCGAGGTGCATCCCCGCCGCCTCCCGGTGGTATCTTCCATCTTATACGTTCAGCATTATAACCTCCGAGCTATAGTGCAGAGAGGACGCACCGCTACTACTTTCTGCTCCTCGCGACTGGCTGAGCCGACAAATCGGTTCGTTGTTGAAAGAGGCCCGTGGATGGGACTTGGTAAGGCAGCCGGCAAGGTTAGACTGAAGGTGAGTCTCAAAATCAGGATAAAACAGTAGGAGCTGGTGGGGCTGCCGCGTTAAAATGCACCAGTTTTTGAACCTGATGGCCCACAGGCGGGAAAGACATCCGCACGGCTGCCAGTGTGTATCTTTCTCAAGTAACAGGGTGTCCACGGTTTTGGAATTCCTTAGTAAAACTTACTGTCACACAAGCACGAACACTCACATACCGGCTTCCCATCTACTTCGTAAATAATATTTGGAATGTAAAATCCCCTTCCTTCCCAACTCTGCATTGTATGATTTATAGAAAGAAGAACCCCCTCTTTCAACATAAAATATTCATTTTCTGAAATACTGTAATAGTCCAAGGCAAATAAGTCATATCATTGCTGGAACAAAGGAAACCACAGCCCCAAATCATAATTCACTGGGTGTCCTAAGATGTAACTTGCCTTCACTTTGAATAGAAAGAATCCTGGACTATCATTATGTGATCAAGTTTTAGAGATAGGCGCGGGGGGCGGGGCAGAACTTCCTTTGGATTTAGGGAATAACTTGTTCAATGACGATTCTAATTAAAAACATTTTTTTCCATGTTTTGGACACAATTTAGGACCAAATGCTAGCTACTGTGCGATGTACTTCCTACAAGTTTGTTAGGCTGTGTTAGAGAGGGTGGGGACAGCTTCAGGAGGAGAAGGAAAAACATCATGAAAGGTGCTAAAATACAAAAATACTTCTAGAGGCATTAATAACAGACTTGCGATCTCGACCCTTGGCTAGATCCACAAAACACTGAGTTAATATTGTGCACTGCTCCCTTCCAGAACAAATAAATTAATTAGATGGTGCCACTTCTCAGTGTTAATCATTGCAAAGTACCCAAGTGCGCACACAGTGGAAGCAAATTTAAAAGGAAACCGACACTTTCTCAGAGAACAGGGATGGGCATTCTCTATCTGCCAGTTGGTAGCTACCCCAAGCTATAAGGACTTCTTTTCTTCTAATTCAGCATTCATTTCAACAACTACATCAAGTGCCTGCTATGCCAGAGATTCAAGAATGGATGACACAGAGTTCCTACCCTCAAGGATAATACCTCTACTAAGGAAGAGGCTACTGAAGAGAAAAATAAACCAATTAATTCCGCCTGAAGGATAAATGCTAAAATGATGAAGGCTAGCCCAAGATGGGCCTGAGTAGAGTCAAGAAAGCTTCCTGGAAGAGTGACTTTAACAGGTCCCTTGAAAGGTGTGTAGCAATTAGCAAGATAAAGGGAATTGAGTCCAGGTCCACTGGAGAAAAGAGCCTGGCAAATACAGTGGACCTGCCAGTCTTTCTGTTAGAAGTGCAAGCCGGATACTTATAGGAGAGTGGCAGCAAATGAGCTAAAAGTAGGTCTGTGCTAATCCAAGGGTCTCAACTTTACTCTGAAAACTGTGATGATCTAGATGAGTTTACACAGCAAGGAGATAGGTGAAATTTGGACTTGCATTTCAGAAAGATCCTGTAGCAACAGCTTGGAGGGTGAATGGGAGTGTAGGGTGGAGGCCGATGGAAGAAGGGTGAATGGGTGTGGACAGACTGGAAAAATGACTCATGCAGGGAATGAGGAAGGGAGGAGACTCCCAAGTCCCTGGCTAAGCCTACTGGATTGTTTGCTACTTGCTTTTTAATTTCTCCTGTTTGCCTCCATTCTCCTTGACAATAGACCTTGACTTCTGAGCTGGGCCACCTATGCCTGTGCCAGCAGGTGGGTGCCCTCACTGGCTTCCATGTGCCTCTCCTCAGAATGTCCAGTGAACCGCTGAGGGCTAATCCTGGTTGTAGGAACTTATTTTCAATTGTTCTCAGACCCTTGCAGACTTCCAGGTTAGAGCTTTGGTGTTCTTCTTTCATGTGGGTTAGAAAATTCGCTGTTGGGAGCAACATGGTGAAAAACAAGACTTTGAACCTGTGTGGTGCAAGAGTGGAAATTATGTTTCCACTTCAGCACTGGAGGAGGGGAGACGTTCTGGGAACAAAAGAAAAATTGAAGCCCAGACAAATTTTCTGCTCCACTGAACAGAAGACAAAGAAATACAAGAAAGACCCTTGAATGTTAGAAACAGTAGAATAAACATCCTAGTAAATGACAAAGAAGAGAGGAAAAAATGTTATTTCACATAAGAAAACTCATACAAAACAATGGTCAACCTAGGACTCCAAAGTGAGTCAAAATAAATGATGATATAAAACTTCACTGCCACTGGTTTAGCTTAATTTATTATCATTGATAATACTATAACAAGAATAATGACATTTAACATTTTGAAGCAGTGCAGCAAACACCAGATCATATGTTAAAAATATTAAATCATGTTGCCAGCTTTCAACTACCAGTGGCATTCTAACCACATTTCAAATTGTGGAAATTATTAAAAAATCATTATAGTAATAAAAAGTAAATAGTTCCCATTTATAATACCAATCATATTCCCTCAGTGCTAGGATAGCATTATGGTTTCTCTTCTATGAAGTGTAGTTACAGTTCCTAGGCTCATGAGTAAGTATATCTATAAGTATAAAAAGAATGTCGTTTTTGGGTGGAGAGGGAAATTATAGAAAACAATTTCAGATGAAATAAAACTACATTTTCAGATAAAGGAAAGAATATTCACTGCAGTTTCCTGAAATATTTCAGACCATTCAAGTCTTAATTATACCAATGAATCCCAATAGAAATACAGTTAAGGAATATGGTTTTCAGAGATAACATCAGCTACCTGGTTTACAATAACACAGATAAAGGAAATGGTAGCATTTATCTTTTTCATTCAAATGAGAGTCTTTACGGCACTGTGTAAGCTTGTGTGTGTGTGTGTGTGTGTGTGTGTGTGTGTGTGAGAACTGTATCTTTCTTGTCCTACACACCACATTTCTTTTTTTACATCTTTATTGGAGTATAATTGCTTTACAATGGTGTGTTAGCTTCCGCTTTATAACAAACTGAATCAGTTATACATATGTTCCCATATCTCTTCCCTCTTGCGTCTCCCTCCCTCCCACCCTCCCTATCCCACCCCTCCAGGTGGTCACAAAGCACCGAGCTGATCTCCCTGTGCTATGCGGCTGCTTCCCACTAGCTATCTACCTTACGTTTGATAGTGTATATATATCCCTGCCTCTCTCTCGCTTTGTCACAGTTTACCCTTCCCCCTCCCCATATCCTCAAGTCCATTCTCTAGTAGATCTGTGTCTTTATTCCTTACACACCACATTTATAGCTCAGTAAGCTCTCACTGCTGTCCAAATATTTGCCTTTTCTGCCTCTCCCCCAACAAACCATCTAAATGAAAATATCCCAAGGTATGCTTCTTAAACCTCGAAATATGAAAAGGTCTTGAATCACAGATCTAGGAATCCTGTTATTATACCAGAGTAAAAAGAATCCATTACAAGATAGTGTCAAAACTGGGACCCAAATTCAGGCCCCATGATTTTTGACCCATGTTTAAATATAGATGGTTAAGAGAAGAAGCTGCTGGAAGGCAGTGAAGAATTGGAAACACTTTCGTATGGTGAATCTATTTTAAGTACATGCATTAAATGTATCTCCATTCAGTTTCACAGCAGGGAAGGGGGTGGAAGCATTCTTCTGTAGCCTGGATTCAAACTTGTTCAGATATCTGAACAACTATACTTGATAGAATTGTATGAATTTAGTTTATCTAAATTTAGTTTAGGACCTTTATATATTTCACATATCAAGTAAGTTTTTAAAATTATGCCTAGTATTTAAATATAAATAATATATATTCTATTGTGTGTATATATAGTATGTTATATAATAGAACATATTGCATATATAATATATATACCACTTAATGTACAAAACACATAAATGTAAAAATATATAAAACCAATATATTTGTCTTAAAATGTTTATAAAGATTAAAACT
This sequence comes from Phocoena phocoena, assembly GCF_963924675.1. Lineage (NCBI taxonomy): Eukaryota > Metazoa > Chordata > Mammalia > Artiodactyla > Phocoenidae > Phocoena > Phocoena phocoena. Next base: position 33,635,531 of record NC_089222.1, on the reverse strand, counting down.
GAGTTAAAATATTAATTTTATCATGCATTTTTCAATTAACCTATTTTACCTAAAAGTTGAATCTAAATCTTCACTATAATCATTTTAGTATCTAGAAATAGGGAAATAGAAAGCAAATACGTTTCAGAATTAAAGGTTTAGAACCACCGAATTTTAGTAGAGAATGGAACATTAGAGCCCATCTGGCCCTGTTCCCTTGTTAGACCAGAAAATACTGTATAAGTAAATTGGAACCATGACAGAGAAGAGCTAGCATCAGTGTCTTCTGATTCAGGCCATTTATTTTCATCATTTTTCTTAAAGACACTAGGGCAACAAGAATATAGGCATAAGTGCTCCCCAAGTTTAATATGAAGAAGAGCCACATTAGATTTCTAGGAATATAATTCTTTCCTGCTCTATTTCTTCCTTGTTTTTTCTTTTTTTCTCCTTTCCATTTTTCCATCCTTCCTTCCTTCTTTCCTTACAGAAAACACATTCACACAATGCCTCTGTTTCACAAATGTTCATGGAGTATCCACTGTGTTAAGTCCTGTTCTAGGCAGTATGGTTACAGAAATGAACGACACATCCCAATCACTTCCTTCAAGGAGTTTACAGTCTCTTAGAGGGAGACAGGCACTAAACAAGTAGAGAATAAATATGTAGAAAAAGATAAACATCTGAGGCAATTTCAGATGGAGGTAAGTACTATGAAGTAAAAGAAAGCAGGTTGAGGGGAAAAGGAGGGGAGGCTGTGTTTGTTAAACAGGATAGTTGGTCAAGGATTGAGATGGTCAGAAGTAGGCAGAGTCCTCAAAGAAGTGAGAACTGGGGAAAAATCATTCAAAGCAGTGGGAACTGTAGGTCTAGAACCTTGAATCCTGAGCTCATGCTAGGGCTGGAAACCCCATGACTGATAAAAAACTAATGGGAAACCTAACCTCAAGGAGTTTACAGTCCAGTGAGAGATTCGATGAATCTTACTAAAATTAATCACACTCAAAATGCAAAGCTCCAATCATGATAATTTTGCTCAGTGGGAACCATTGACATGTTTGGTTATATTGAAGTTGGGGGGGCCTGTATAATTGGCACAGGATCCAGATTTGCTTTTCACGGAGATAACTAGATTATACTTGACTGCTGTGTGCGGGAGCCTGATAGGCTAATCGCAGAACGGAAGGCAGGCAATACACCGCCGCTGAGAAGGAGAGCAAACCAGAAGAGTGGGCTCTGGCCAGGACAGCGAAGGCAGCAAATGGCTGAAGACCTGAGAGAAGAGAGTGATTTAGTTGCCTATAGCAGTGAGATACAGTAAACATTAGAATCTTCCATCTCAGAGCTGAAGAGAATCCATAAGATGACCAGCTCCAGGCCTTGAGAGAAGTGAAATGTGTGTGTGTGTGTGTGTGTGTGTGTGTGTGTGTGTGTGTGAGAAAGAGAGATTTATTTCTTCCCTCAAGTCAACACAGGATAGAAAACTCAAAATTTCTGAAGACAGAACATTTTCATAAAATTCAGCAGTGATTCCAGTTCCCAGAAATAGACACTGATAATATTAGTTTACTTCTTTCCAGGTTTTCCTCAACACATTTTTTTACACAATCGTTATTGTACTACATGTGCAATTTTGTGCTGTTTTTTTCCCCACTTCACCTCATAATAGAACTTTATAAAGCAAATAATATCTCCATGTCATTCATATGCATTAATAATCCTCATTTGTCACATAAAGTAACAGAGACTGGAGAATTGACCCCTGACCAAAACCTCACAGTTAATAAGGGGTCAAGCCTCCTGCCCCACAGTGCAGCATTTCTGAGCCTACGTCCCAGATCCTGAAGTCATGTGTCTAATGTGTAATACATTTCTAGACATTCTTATCTAGGATATACACACAGTCTTCTAATACAGACTGTCATTAAGGAAAAGAAAATGTACACTAATGGTCTTTTAATAAGTAAAAATGTTACAAAAATAATTATGAAACTGATACCAGAAGGTCAAAATGGATATATTACCTATATTATGTTACCTTACAATATATAATTACATGTAATATTGTGAAATATTTTCTACCATCTCATAAAATGGTGTGCTGTGGTTTAGCAGGGAGTCTCCTTGTAATCGTTTAAAAACAGTATCTATTAGATCTAACAGTATAAATGTTATAGTGTAACTATCTTATGGACTGTAATCCAAACATTTCTACATGTTAACTCTGTTCTATGTAGAATAAAAGCATCTGGAAAATGTGGCCATTGCCTTATTTCTTCCTAAATGCAAAATAAAAAAACCAAAAAAACCTGAAATTGCCAATAGCAAGGTTGATTTTTCTTTTCCTAAACGTCCACTGTATCTATTTACTCATTTATTTCTGAAGTTCCTTTCTTTTGGCTTCTGTGATATTCCACATCCTTCTTTCTTCTCATTCCTTTGTGTGGGTTTTCTCTCTCTGGATGTTTTGTCGGCATCTCTTATTCCTGCTTCCCCTTCTGTTTCCAAAATTACCTTCAGACCATGTTTCAAGTGATGTCCTAAAGCAGGGGTCCCCAACCCCTGGGCCACGGACCAGCACCTGTCCGTGGCCTGTTAGGAACCTGGCCGCACAGCAGGAGGTGAGCGGCAGGCGAGCGACCGAAGCTTCTTCTGTATTTACAGCCGCTCCCCATCGCTCGTATTACCGCCTGAGCTCCGCCTCCTGTCAGATCGGTGGGGGCGTTAGATTCTCATAGGAGTGTAAACCCTACTGGGAACTGCGCATGCGAGGGGTCTAGGTTGTGCGCTCCTTAGGAGAATCTAATGCCTGACGATCTGAGGTGGAGCTGAGGCGGTGATGCTAGCGCTGGGGAGCGGCTGCAAATACAGAGTATCATTAGCAGAGAGGTTTGACTGCACAGACACCACAATAAATCGACTGCTTACAGACTCATATCAAAACCCTATCAGTGAGTAGCAAGTAAAAAGAAGCTCAGGGCCCCCTCTGATTCTGCATTATGGTGAGTTGTATAATTATTTCATTATATATTTCATTATATATTACAATGTAATTGTAATTGTATAATATATATTATTAAAATGTAATAATAATAGAAATAAAGGGCAGAATAAATGTAATGCTCTTGAATCATTCTGAAAAACCATCGCCCCTCCACCCCTCCCCAGCCTGTGGAAAAACTATCTTCCACAAGATCAGTCCCTGGTGCCAAAAAGGTTGGGGAGTGCTGTCCTAAAGGGACTTCTGAATTAAGAACAGTTTTTGTCACATGAATAAATGGTGGGAGCTTCATATACACATCTTTTTTCTCTTCTTCCCTCTTTGCCTTGTCCAGTAGTGTGGGAACTAAGCAGTACAGTCATAAATTAATTCTAATGTCTTAATGTAGGCATCAGGGGCTCCCGGCTGCTCCTTGATTCATTTAACAGATATTTATTGAGCACTACGTATCAAGAGTTAAACGGCACTGGGGACACGGAAATTAAGATCTCTTCGAGGTGCTCACAGTCTAATCTAGTAGAGGGGGACAGACAAAGGGAAAAAACCCTGCACGTTTGGAAAAGAGTGTAGCAAGTGAAATAATTCAATTAAACCCATGTGCCAAGCAGATGGCAAAGAGGATAGGGCTGGGCAAGGCCTTGCTCCTCATAGACTCCCAACCAGCTGGCAAATGGTATAATTACCTGGCACACGTTAAGTGCTTGACGGCAGAAAGAAAGACACCGAAAAGTCAGGAAGAGCCATTAGACAGACAAGCGACCTGACAGTAGGAACGCTTTAACAAATCATTGCCCTAGCAACGTGAGGGGAAGTATTTCTTATTTTTCATGCTGCCATTATGTAAAGCCTACTGAGTGTCAAGTCTAGTTCCCAGACGCTGTGGCTGCAGACAGGCAGGCTTCCTCACCCTGCCCTCAAAAAACTCCAGGCCGCCCTTGCAGCCCTTGCAACTCTCTCTCTCTCCTTGTTTCCCCCAGTCCTTCAATAGTAAATCCCCAACTAGGTGATAGGAGATTATCTGATTAAGTCATTCACACTAAGGCGAGAATGAGGCTTAATCCTTCAAAAGTGTTTGCTCTGACAAAAGGATAGCTTGTTAACCCTAATGAACTGCTAATAGGCAGAAGTTAGAGGGCTCTATGGATCTCTCCTCCTCACTTTCCCAGACTCCCCCAACCCCACGTCCTTCGCTTTCTATTTCCCCTCCTGAAATAAAGGAAGAAGGGAAACTGGTGAATTCAGCAATATTATGGATTCCTATTACACACATTATCTCTTTGAACCCTCACAAGAGACGTGTGAGATAGCATTTATGAGGCCCTCCTAGAAATGAGGAGACTGAAACTAGGGCAGTGGTTCTTGACTTTGGCTACATTTTGGATCTATAGAGTGCAACCGTCTATCTCTGGGCTGCAATTAAATCAGAATTTCTGGGAGTGGCACCCAAGCACCAATTTTTTTTTTTTAATATCCTCAAGGTTTTTATTTATTTTTGGCTGCGTTGGGTCTTCTTTGATGTGTGTGGGCTCTCTCTAGTTGCGGTGAGTGGGGGCTAACTCTTCGTTGTGGTGCGCGGGCTTCTCATTGCAGCGGCTTCTCTTGTGGAGCACGGGCTCTGGGTGCGCGGGCTTCAGTAGTTGTGGCACGTGGGCTCAGTAGTTGTGGCTCGCGGGCTCTAGAGCGCAGGCTCAGTAGTTGCGGTGCACGGGCTTAGCTGCTCTGTGGCATGTGGGATCTTCCCGGACCAGAGCGCGAACCTGTGCCCCCTGCATTGGCAGGTGGATTCTTAACCACTGCACCACCAGGGAAGTCCCCACCAATATTTTTTTTAAGTTTCTCAGATGATCCCGCTATACAGCCAAGGTTTCCTACTGCTGAGCTAGAGTTTATGAAATAAAATCCCTCAGAATCAGTGGCAATGTATGGACCTGCTCTGTTCCCTCCCCTTGGCAAGTTTGGCACAATAGAAACAGTGTTCTCTGCAGGAAACTTTACCTCAAATCGAGTTTAGGTTTGCCCACATGCATGTAGAAACGCAGGAGGCAGGCTAGTTGTGGGGAGGTTAGATGCTGCGGCACCTTTGTCATGCACCTGGTTGGACGTGACGCTCCTTAGGCCACCAAAATATGTCTCACTTTGTACCACGTAAGCATCAGTGACCTGTGGGCTTAAAGACAAGCTAGAGAAACAATCAAGCCCACACAGAGGATAATCCTACATGTTCTATGAGGCTTAGGTTGCTGTTTGCTTAAAATTCTATACCCTGCCTCTTTCTAAGAAATTGTGATCATGAGCACGGTTGAGAATGACATCAGGGCCTCTGAGTATCCTGGGCCACTTCCTTTGGGGTTTATTTATATCAGACTAAAGAAAAAAATATATATTCTAGAATAAATACATATATGTATATGCATACATATATATGAAAATGTTATATGAATATATACATATATATGTATAGATATGATTTTTTTAGAAATAAAAAGTCTTTGGCAAATTTTAGTATGTTTTATAAATTCACTCAACAAACGAACATAGTTAAATCATAAATACAAATAAATTAATAGGACATCTCTCATTTGAATCTCATTTGCGGGTAATGTTACAAGTCTTAATTTGCTGTCTTTGTGAATGTGCCGTCGGCCAGAATGTGGCTCTCCTGGCCACACCTGGCTGGACTCAAATGCCTGTATTTCTGTCACCGGCTTAGCAATGAGTAACTGCTGACAGGACCTGATCCCATCTAGCCTTCTCAGTCATTTATATATTTCTAGACAATGTTGAACATTCTTCTCCCTTTCAAACTTTTCTGGCCGTAGGCCACCAGCTCATTGGTAACTGCTGCATTTTCCCTCTAAGTCATTTTGCTGTCAACTTTCCTATCTGGTCCACAAATAGTCACTGAGCACCTGGCATAATTCTGGCCTTTCCTGGAATCTGAGGCTACAGGGTGTGTAACACTGGACCCCAAGCCTCTTGAAACACACAGTCCCACAGGGGCAATAGATATGAAATAATAAGTAATTATAATCAATTAAGTAAACAATACAAATTTGCAAAGTGTAGTGAAAGGGAAGGAAAAACATGTGAATGGGTGAATCTAAACTCAAAAGACAATTATTATTTTTATGATCTCCCCTTTATTTCACTGAATTCAAACATCTGAAATTATAGCTCTGTGAGAGCCATCACAGTACTTAAACTACACATCTACACTGCTTGAATTCCTCCTCATTTGTAAGACAGAATTCTATTACTGTTGTGTGAAACAGTGACTTTATTTCTGTTGAGATGAAAGGTGTCCACCACACAGCCCCCGAGGGCAAGGTTTAAAGAAATCTGTGATTGATCATTACTGCTCTGCTCTTGCTGTGTTCTTTGGTGTTTACTTTCACTCATTTCCTGGGTTTAATCTTTTAAGGCTATGACATCTACAGACAAAGCCAGCTTCTCTCTCACACTTTTGGAGAGTATAGTATGTCAGCTTTTGAATTAATATATGAAAATCCACTTGTATTATCTTTGTTTTTGTCAAAGTTACAGGACTTTTTTATCCTTGTTTCTGATGTAAAATTTTTTTTTACTATTCCTGGATATAAAAGGTAATATGTGCTTATTTTGAACAATGTATCAAGTGCCTTTGATAGGAGTTTATTAATTCTGTTCAGGTGCCACCGTAAAGATGTTTATGCATGACTATTCTAGACTAGCAATAGAGTGGTGGTGTACAACTCCTACGCACATGCTTACTCCCATGCACAATGTAACTTCCTTCCACAGCTTCAAGACGCCCACGTTTCTGCAAAAAAAAGCACTTTCCTACCTGTCATTTAGTCTTTACAATTAAATAAAGAAAAAAGTAACTGTATAAAAGAGGCTGGCCACTCAGAGCCTCTCTTTTCATAAAGTCTTTCTTCTCTAAAGATACTCTAAATTACAGACTTAGCCAGAACAGTTTTTCTCCTTGTGATGACTTTGAAGTCTGTTTATTCTTACAATATACTGGTAGGTCTTTCTTGGAAGAAGCTGTAAACACTTGGTCAGGTCCCTAAATACTGAAAACTCTACATGGTCCCTGGGAAGTTAACTCAGATTAGACTTAAGCTTGTAGAAAAGGGCATACTTGTCACCAAATTTCCAATTTATGTGAGGCAGCCAAATTATTAGGAAAACAGAGTACATGGATGATACTTGGCACACATTTGTTTATCTTCCTTACCATGATGGAAGAAGACAACTGAAGTAAGTCCATTTCATTTATGACTAACTTACTGGGTGACTAAAGGGAACACACTGTCTACTTTGGGGTTATTGGCAACAGGTATACACATGCCAAATATGACACATGGGCCAGTTTCCACTGGCAACAGTCACGGCTGCCGCCACCTTGCCCCTCTGCCTGTGTTGTTGCATGCTCTTGAAACAAGGCATATCCGTCTCCCCAGCCTCGTGCAATGACCTGTGTTTGCACCACACTCTTTAGAAGAATCAGGTTAAACAACGGGGGGTAATTTTTCAAAAGCTGCTGCTCTGCCCATGACCTTGGCTCCTGTGAGATAAAAGAGTCTTTGGAGTCTACTAGACATGAGATTCTGGACAGTCTCTCCAAGTCTCAGTTTCCTGTGAACTTAAAATGTCTACCTCATAAACTTGTGCTGATGAATGGCTTCACGAGGATTAACCTAACATGAGTGAGGCATTTGATAAGTTATAGCTATTGTTATTACTTTAAGTGGATAGTAATTACGAATTTAAAAATCTAGAATATCTGAAGAACAAGCTCAGTTTAAACTTCAAGTCTTTTCAAAATATGGTGATTAAAATCACATTACAACTTTAAGAAATTTACAGCTATTTTTCACAAAATGAAAAGACAGCTCCTCTTACAGTTTTTTGAATAGACAGGTAGGATGTAATTAAAAAGGGAATCCCAGATGTTCCCTGGAATGATAAACAGGCACTTGAGAAACATCTCTCTTAATTGGCCAGTGAACAGCTTTCATTTGTCAAACTTTCCCAACCCACTTTACAAGGGAAATCATAAGAAGGACAAGCCAAGCCAAGCAAAAGGCATCTACCACTTTAGGGACTTCCCTCGTGGCGCAGTGGTTAAGAATCCACCTGCCAATGCAGGGGACAAGGGTTCGAACACTGGTCCGGGAAGATCCCACCTGCCACGGAACAGCTAAGCCCGTGTGCCACAACTACTGAGCCTGCACTCTAGAGCCCGTGAGCCACAACTACTGAGCTCGCGTGCTGCAACTCCTGAAGCTCGTGTGCCTAGAGCCCGTGCTCCGCAACAAGAGAAGCCACCGCAATGAGAAGCCTGTGCACCGCAAGGAAGAGTAGCCCCCTCTCACCGCACCTAGAGAAAGCCCGCGCGCAGCAACGAAGACCCAACGCAGCCATAAAAAAAAAAAAAAAAAATAGAGTTTAAATTAAAAAAAAAAAAGACATCTACCACTTTAAAGAACAGTTTATATGCACAGTTGCATGGAAACCACTTCCTTTGGAACCGTGCGTGAAATTATGATTTTTTTTTAACCCAGTCGAAGCTGTTGCCACAGGATAAAAATTTCGTTGTCTACTTGCTTCTTTTAAGTAACTCTAGTCAAGAGATCCTTTCAGACATAGCTTCCCCCTTTTCAGATTTTACTCCTACCTCCCTGAAAAAAATATATCTCTCAACTTCATCTGAACGAACATGCTCAGAACTCTACGAGGAGAAAATAATGATTATGTGTTGCTAAGTACTATTTAGTAACAAAGGCTTGGACCACAGGAATGATGACATCACCCGCAGAAAGAGGAACATTTACACTTTTGAAAGAGATTCTTTTCCAACATGATGGGTCACCGTCAGAAGAACAAAGCCAAATAAGGCAGGAGGAGAGTCTGCTTGGCCTGGAGAAAGCATTCTTAGCATCCAATTCTGGACAACTAACCGCTCCAAGTTAACTAAATAGAGTCACACCCCAAGCCCACGTGTTCTTTCTGTGCTTCCCTCCTGAATCTTGTTCACGTCAGCAAATATGTACTATTCTTATTGCAGAAAACCTGCAACTCCATAGTTTCAGTAGCTTTGCTTCTTGGTTAAACTGCCCAGCTATGGTAAGTGGCGGGTCAGAGAGTGGCTTCATGTTTCAGGACTCGTCTCTAATATTCACACACTGCAGAGATTCATGCATTTATTCCCTCATGCACTTGGGAACCACACACCATCTCACACTTTGCATTAATCCAATAACATGGTCAGTCATCACACCCACATATTTACATTATAGGATGGAATGCACTGCTTAAATAACACATAAGTCATTTGCACCCCTCCACACTTCCCGAAACTGGTAGCATAATGGTTTTCTATTTGGGCATTGTCAGGAGTACTCAAAAGTTAGCTTCTGACTCCTACAGTATCATGTCTGCCTGCCTTGGGGAAATTATGATTGTGTTCCTCTCCACCCCACCCATTGCCATCCTTCTAGGATATACTCAGTTCAAGGTCAGAAGTAGATTTTTTTCTTTGTCAGCTCTTAACCCAAACCAGACAGAGAAGCAGCCATACTAGTTGTAATTCATTTCTTAAGTATAGGGGGAGGCCAATCGTTCTTAAATATTGAGTTTGTTTACTCCATTAAAAAAAAAAAAAAAGAATATGTCCTTTTCAGTAAGCTAGCTTATATTCCCTTCCCAAATCATACTCCACCTCCCACCTCCCTCAAAAAGTTGTGTCCAACTAACTCTAGGATTTAAGTGGTAGTAATTGGGTCATTTAGAGCTCTTGGGATAATAAAAATAAATCAGAGGAAATTTATAATTACCATGGAAAATGCAAAGTAAGTTACTACTACTCAGAAGAGGAACAGGTTGATATTGCAAGGGTCCCTATCATCACTGGCACTGTGATTTAGGAAGAATAAACAAAGGAACATCTGTTGTCTCCAGGCACTGGAAAACAGCCTTTTCTCTAGTCTTTTCTGCTTTAGATCCATGCAGAAACGAAGGTGCCTAATGACCCCATTACCAGACATCAGTGAACCTATCTTCAATGACCACGATTGGGGTCAGTTAGTCCATGGCAATCTTGCTGAAAAATCTTAAGTTGACAAATTTAAATGATATTTGAGACCTTTTCACTTTTATCAAACTCACACCTATTATGGAAATGAAAAGGCAAGAAAATGTAGTTAACCTCTGAAGGTAAACTTAGCTTATCTGAAATTTATCTAAATATAATAATTTATCTCCTAAGAAAGCTTTTGACCTATGTAGTAATTCCTGCTTCTCTTCAAACAACAGCCTTTCCTGGCCTGTGTTAAACATAGATAATGAATGGGTCATTCATGTACTCCTCTACCCAATACACACGTGTGCATGTCCTTGCAAATATTTGCTCACACTGTACAACTCCTTTCCTTGGCCTACAACGTAGGTTCCCTGGCCCTTTGTCCACCTCAGTTCTCCTTAGCTTCATCTTCCACTTCCCTCCGAGGACTGGACTCTTTCTGCTTCTCAGATATGCAGATATGCCAGACTCATTCCTGCCTCTGCACTTGCCCTTGCCCGTTACTCTTCCCGGGCCACTCTTCCCAGAGTCCATGGTTCTCTCAGCCTTCTCATCATTCAGGTCTTGGCTTAAATATTACACGTTCAGAGAGGCCACCTCGGGAGGCCAGCTGTCTCTCTGTCCTTCTATTTTGCTTAATTTTCTTCGTGATGCTACCCTCATCTGAAATTCCCTTAATACTCGTCTATTGGTTTACTCATTGTCTCTCCCCACTAGACTGAAGGGTAGAATGTGGAGTGTAGAATCTTGGTCCTGTCCATCACTGTTCCCCCAACATCTAGAACAGTGCTCAATGCGTGATGCTTGATGTAGGAATACATGAATAAACACACTTCAAAATGAAAACAGAGTCTTCTCACAAGAATTAAAAATCTTCTCTTCACATAACCCACTTCCTGAGAAGAACCACAAAGTCAGGGTCACCAAATACCTCGTGTGGAAGGACCGTAAAATAGAAAAAAAGTTACCCAATATTAAATTCATGTAATATTAACATTTTTTTAGTTCTTTTCTGAAATTTTCCTAAAAATTTATTATCCCTTTTCTACCGATTAAATGTTGATGGTTCAACTTTAAAGCTGATTCCTTCAGGAAGCCTGTGCCATCACTATACCCAGAAGTATAGCTTTCAATTATTTTAACGTCTCAAAAGGCACATAATATATCTTATATATTTTTCATACTGGGTCTCAAAATCCACTTCTTTTAATATTTCATCTACTAGATTGTAAGATTTCTGAGGCAGGGATTATACCACATAGTCTATAAATTTCTAACAGTATCTAAGCCACAGCTCTGCCTACCTTGCTTCTCAGTAAATAAGTAGTAGAGGCAGTATAATACCACGATAAAGACCCAGCTTAGAGAAAAGACACACCAAGATCAGTTTTGTGACCATTATCAAGCTACCTCTCTCTGAAGCTCTCTCTCTTTTTTCTCTTAAATCTGTAAAATGGGAATAATAGTACTAATTTCACAGTGTTGGTGAGGGTATTAAATTACTCATGGGAAGCACCTGAAATACAATAATATTTTTAAATGGTACTAAAAAATAGTACTGAAAAGTGACATACAATGTTACTAAAAACTGGTGCTAAACGTGTAATAAAGCTATTATTAGCATCATCACCACCACTGTTATTTGGGGCCTAATAATCTCAAGAATCAAGTTTTATGTTTATAACCTTAAACTTGACATTTTGCACAGGCAAAAAAAAAAAAGTTTTCCTAGAGTAGCTTTATAATCCACTTCAAGACCAAAAATAGAACCAGGAAATAATTACAAAACAATATGTGAACTGCATGCACAGCCATGAGGACGGCACAGACAGATGGTTCATCAAGAAAGTATTCTGGAAGGAGATTGCTCTTCCATCTGGCTTGAAGAAAGCAATGAACCCTAACCGGCCAAGAAGAACGGGCGCATGTTTTTCTTGGTGGTGAAGGCATGGGTAGAAAAAGTGTAGAAGCCACGGGGCAGCAATGCACAGCAACTGCCCCTCTGGATTCTAAGAGGGTAGCGGCAGCCACTGTGAACTCATCTCTTTTTAGCTCAGTGGAAAAAAGCCAACACACACAAAAAAGAGAACTTCTTGGTCCATTTGTTGTCTCCAGGGACTACTTTTTTGTTTCAGTTCCTTTCACTCAATGGTAACAGAAGTATCCCCACCTGACAATTGCATGGCAGTTTAGAGCACTAACATAACCTTGGCTTCTTCCAGACAACCTTGGGAGATAGCTGTTATTTATTTTTTATTTTTTTTGTGATACGCGGGCCTCTCACTGTTGTGGCCTCTCCCGCTGCGGAGCACAGGCTCCAGACGCGCAGGCCCAGCGGCCATGGCTCACGGGCCCAGCCGCTCCGCGGCATGTGGGATCTTCCCGGACCGGGGCACGAACCCGTGTCCCCTGCATCGGCAGGCGGACTCTCAACCACTGCGCCACCAGGGAAGCCCAGCTGTTATTTTTATTATGCCTGTACATGAGGCTTAGAAACATCAAAGCCTTTTGCTTAATGATTTATTTGTGTACCTACTATACTCCATGCAGTGTTCTAGATACTGAGGATATATCATGAACAAAACAGACCAAATCCCTACCCTCATGGAACTTACATTCTAGTGGGAGGAACAGACAATAAATAATTGAATAAATAAATAAAGATGAAAATTTTATTTAGTATTAAGTGCTATCTAGAAAATTTAAATGGGGAAAAGGATAGAGAGTGACTGGGATAGGGACACTACAATAAAATCTTCGGTTGGTTATGGAAGACAACCCTTTGGAGGAACAAACATTTGAGCAGAGGTCTGAATACAGAATGGTTGTGTCACAATAATACGTGTGGGAAGAGCATGCCATGAAAAAAGAAGGGAGAGCATGTGCAAAGTCCCTGAGTCAGAAATGAGGTTAAGATACCCTAGGAGCAAAATGAAGAGTGGAGTCAGAGCATAGTGAGTGAAGGGATGAGAAGTAGGATACGAAGGAGGAGATGTAGGTGGAGGACAGGACATATAAACTATCAGGAAAAATTTGAATTTTATCCCAATTAAAATAGGAAGCCATTGAAGAATTTTGAGCAGCAAGTTATATGATATGATTTATGTTTTAAAGAGTCATGCTGGCAAGGATGCATGAGTGGAAAAAGATAAATTTCTTAGGAGGCTAGAACAAGAACAGAGATGCCTTCAACAGAGATGATAGTGTCTCACATGGTGCTCAAGATGGCAGAAGGGGTAAGCCTGATCAGTGCTGGCGTATATTTTAGAAAAATATATTAACAGACTTGCTGATAAGTAGGATGTAGGTGAGGCAAAGAAAGAAATTAATGATGCTTTTGACCTAGGTAACTGAGTATAAGATGGTGCCATTTACTGACCAAAGATTGGGGATGGAGCAGAGAAGGGTAGGCAATAAGGAGATTTTTTTTTTTTTTTTTGGACCTGTTGACTTTGACATATCTGTTAATACCTGAGTGAAGAAGTTTAATAATCACTTTGAGGTATGAATCCAGAAGTTGGCAGAAAGTTAAGGAGGTATGGATTTTTTAAAATTTAAAGGTATGTGACTAGATATCTGGAGAGGGAAGACAAGTAACTTATCTAAGATCCAAAGTCAGTGAGTGACAGAATTGAATTTGAACATGAATCTTTTGACATAGACCCACTTGCTCTTGCTGCCACAAATATTAGAATGTATTCATAGCTATAAGCACTGGAGTAGAATATGGGGAAGGGCTGGGGGCAGGAACATTCTAGAATCACTTATATAGAAGGGTGAGAATTTTTTCCGATGTTTATGGACTACACAAATTCATGGTTACTTCTTATCTTACTTTCTTTTCTAATTATTTTTTGTAAATGTGGTGATATATATACAATTAACTTTAAAAAAATCTCTGGAATGATAAACTCATAAGGTTGGCCAAGTACTACAGATATCTACTTTCTCATCTGAAATGGTCACTTTTTGCAATACGCAAGAGAATAACTGACTTTAGACTAAACGTAGACTGCACAGAATTGAAATATAAAGATAAAAGTTCAACCAGCAACTCGAATAGGTATTTCTGAATTGTATCATAACATTTGAATTAGGTTGTATCAAGCCTGTTTAATAGAAATGTCCCCAGGCAAGTAGCAATTCATCTCCATGGCTTAAAAAAAAATAAAAGATTAAATCAATTCAAAAAATAAAATAAAAGCAAAAAGAATGCAAAGGAAGAAAACTTAAAACTGGAAACAAACTGAAACAAATGAATCTAATTGTATTTTAAATGAATATTATAACCCTGACTGAAAAGGAAAAGAAGAGAGAGTGAGGGATGGAGGGAAAGAGGAAGGAAGGAAGGAAAATTTATCCATCCAGTAACTTACAAATACATTATTTGGTGGGGTATGTGTGTGGGGGAGAGAAGTGCACACAAACTCTGCCCTCTTTTTCAGTAGGTTTGTTTATTGTAGTAGTGGTTTTGGTAAAGCAATTTAGAAATTATTTTAGAGATGTATCACAGGGTTGAGTGCACGAATAAGCATGTTGATGTTAGGATCCAGGGCTCACACTGTGGAAGGAGGAGCACACAAATATGGAATAGGGAAGGGCAAGAAAGAACCCTACAGGGAGAGATTGGAATTGGAGCTATCAGATGAACTCATGATGTCCAAAAGACGGGTGTGTGTATACAAAAGTTTTTATGCATAAGCATTTGTGAATGCATATTTTTGTGTTTATGTCTCTACATATGGATGTGCATTAACATATTTCTCCTGAAAGAGTCAAGAGGCAAAAATATTCAGTGGCAGTGGATATGCTAAGCATCCAGATCTGAGCCTCTAACACCGTTCCCCACTAAAGGAGATGAGAAATGAATGATTCCAGGGGTGAAACAGGATGGGTACCAGACCAGCCTACAACATCTTCTTCTGCCAGGAAGTACTCACTAACATGATGGGGAGGTGCCACAGAGGCATCAGAAGTCAGAAAGAGAGGGCTCCATTGGCTAAACAGGGACCGTTTGAGCACCAAAATAATTAAAGCAGTAATGAATTATAACCATTGAAAAGACAGAAATTCATGAGTTCACACCAGTAACAGATAGATACATAAATTAATAATTAAATAAATGGGAGAGAAGAGAGTTCTTTTGCTTAGAATGCGCAAGACTGATGAAAATGTGCAGGGAGTGCTGGAGTTGGAAAATCATCATTTGGTAACCATTACAGTACAGGTTGCATCAGATGAGAACACCAGTTAATGCGAAGCCCAACTGGAAATTTTTTCACTAGGAGCCTTCCTAATAAAATGGAGAAATTAAGCAATACCTTGACCAGGTGGCCAAAATTAACACTCCCAGTGTGGGACAGGTGAGCATCACGTGCCTCTAGGTGTGATAGCATGAGAGGAACGACATCACCTATACGTGCAGTATTCTAGCAGAAAATGCATAACCACAATCTAACCATGAAAAAATGTCAAATACAAAATGAGGAACTTGATGTTAAAAAGAATAGAAAAAAGAGTAGGTGGATAAACTGTATTCTTTAAAATTTTCAATTCCATAAAAGACAAAGAAATAGTGTGGAAATATTCCAGATTAAGGAAGGCTAAAGAGACATTACAACTAAATGTGATTCATGACTCTAGACTGAGTCCTTTACTGGAAGGGGAAATATTATAAAGGGTGTTGTTAGATAAATAGCAAAATCGTAATATGAACAAATATGAGATTAAAGTATTGTATCCATGTAAATTTATGAAGTAGATAATTATATGTAACTGTTAAATAAGAGACTTCTATTTTCAGTAATTACACACTGAAGTAAAGGGTCATGTTGTTTGTAATGTGCCCTCAAGTGGTTCAGAAAAAAAAAAAAAATGGAGGTAGAAAGATAGAAAGAAAGAATGAGAGCAAATTATAAAGCAAATGGGGTAAAATATTAAGATTAAGCAAACCTGGGTAAGAGTATATGGGAGTTCATTATACCATTTTTATTTTTACAACTTTTTTGAGCTTGAAATTATTTCTAAATAAAAAAAACTTTTAAGTAAATGAAGTATAACAAGCATTTCTAGTGAGCATTTTAAAAAGTCCATTGCCATCAGCTATCTGATTTTATTTTACTCAGAAAGCCGCCTAATTGCACAGAGAATGTTTTTGCCTTTCCTCTAATTCAGATCTGTTCACCAACACAGGAAAAGAATAAATGCATCTCCTTATAGTTTTTCTTATAAAAAGGAAAAATAAATTGAACTAAGTTATACTTAAAGAAAAATTCTACTAAGTTTATTTTCAGAATCAGAACTTGTGATGTTTTTGCAGATCATATTACTATTTACATCAATAAGAAGAATTTTGAGAATGTGATAATGACTACATATATAAAAAACTAAAGGCTTATGATGAAATATCTGTAAAATAGAATAATAAATTTTCTTTAGCATTTTCCTCAATAATACTGAAAAATTAAAACTTATTTCTTGTACACGCATGGAATAATGAAAACATAAAGCTAAAAGCAATTTGGAAAACATCAAATCTAACTGCCTGATTTTAGTTCATGTAAAATAATAAAAAATATCAATGATGTCAGGTAAGTGCTGGAAATATAACAATAATGCTCAAAAAACGAATTATTTGCATTTTAAATATTTTTAAAATTAGCAGTTTAAAAAAATTTTTATTGGCGTGTAGTTGATTTACAATAAATTAGCAGTGTATTTATTTTCTACAGTGCAGATGTGTAAATTAGACTGCACTTAACATATTGTTTTAAATGGGAATACTCAGAAGTATACAAGGACTTGCCTTTATTCTTTATATTTACGGAAATTATTTCTTATATGGAAATGAGATTCATATTCTATCTCACAGACAACCCATAGTTCCACAGTGCATATTTTTGGGAAAACAAGAACTTTCCGACTTATTTAGTACATATTTTTATTAATAAAATAAATATGAATAGGCTACATGTGGCACTTCTTTGGAAGTCACATACATTAAAAATAAATAGAAGATCAACAGATGTAGGTGGACACAAATTTGCTTTTAAAATGCTGAAAGACCCACGTTACCTAGATTTAGAGTATTTTTGTTTCTGAATTTAAAACATTGCGTCCTTCTTAGTCTGCGCTTAAGCCATAATCTTTCTTTCAGGCAACAAACTTTCTTGTCTTTGCTGTTTTTTAGCAAATGGGGAAATAGCCAAAAGGAGGGAAAGCAAAACAAACAAAGAAATGTTTCAGTGTTTCAAAAGTTCTTTTGCAAATCCAGTTATTTATGTCAAAAACAAATAACGTTGTTTCAAAGTAAAATTATTATTTGAAAGATGATATATTCGGGTGGGATAGAGCCCTCTGTTAGCAGCATTCTCTTCTACAGGTGGGCAGTTTTGGGAAGTTCATACTGCGAAAGAGGAGACAGCCAGGGAGCTGTGAGATTAGCTGGATCAACCCTGGATCTCGATAGTCTAACGGATCTCCAGCAAGATCACCCACAGGTCACACAGTCAACTGTGTCTTATTAAGACAGGTATAAAATTTCACAATACCATACAGCGGTCATCCAGTTTTAACTTTTATTAGATTCAATGAAAATTTATGTCTTAGATAGTGGGTCATATGAATGTAATCCTAACGAAACATAGTAAAATACGTGTCTATAGTGCAAAAGTCAAAATTTGTGTTTTCCAGAAATGAATTATTTACAATATTATATCTAACGTCACTTAAAAATTTTGGATGTGTGAGCAGGGTCTAAATGTTTGTTGTAATAACAGTATGTGAAATAAAAAGCCTATGCAATGCATCCAGCTGTTTTCCTAATAACGCCAAGAATATCCCCTTCAACAACCTATATGATTTATGCAAACACAGCCATATAGGCGCTAATTTTTTTCTGTAGATATAATTTTCTCAAAGGCAGAAAAAATTCTAAGCTTATTTTGCATAGTCTAGGACTAGACTGTTCATTCAGAGACTTTAGTAATTCTCAACAACATCAACACATCTGTCTTGCTAGCAAGATAGCATTTTCTCTACTTCTTTAGCCTTCATTTGTGGTTCTGAATTTGCAGCGGTGATCAATTTAGATTGTAATTTCCTTGGGTTATGTGTTCTCTTGGTTGTTATCAGTTATTCAGCATAATACCACACTATGTATAGCACACCCACAGCACTTAATAGCTCATGATGTCAAAATACCTCATACTTAAAATTCTGGACATTTAAAAATACTTCCATCATTTTTTAAAAGAGATGGGCATTAAAAACGGTATTGTTGCAAATAACATAACGAAGTCCTGATGGAAGTAGTGTTTAACTAGTGCATGATACATAAAGATGAAGATGCAAAATTTTAATGGATTTCTCAATACTAAAATGTTGATCTAGTTAAGGATGTCAAACTTTATACTTTCTGAATTTATAACACGAACAGTCTGTTTTTAACAGTCTGTTTTTCTTCTCCCTTTAATCAAAAGACAGCAACTCTTGTTACAGCACATTGCATGAAAATAGTTTAAAAAAAAAAAAGCTTTTTTCCAGGTAATGTAGTAGAACCAGTATGACAGTACTGTTTACCAAAACAGTAAAAATTAAATCCATTAATTGATGGAACAATGTAGACTTTCTCTTTTGGAAGCCATGTGAGTATTCTAATTAAAAAGCAAACCAAGTTAAGTAAGCATTCAAATTATTATTTGACTATATATATTATTTATATGTATGTGTATATAACTGCATTTTTCTTTTTAAAGATGTATTAAAATAAATTGTAATGTTTTGCCAAAGTACATAGAAACCAATTGTTTTTAAAAGGAGGATTTAAAAATTGCTATATAATGAATACAACTGTATTAAATTATACTAAATACAATTGCTATATAGTGAATACAATTGTATTAATACAATAAATTAATGTTAATATGTGTAAACATTACTCTAGATTAGAACAATAAGAAAAAAAATTCTGCTGGATTTAGATTACTTTAGAATTTCTTAATGAGATCAGTTTCAGCTTAGTTTGACCTCCAGTTATGAATGCAAATGGTCTTACCTTGTTTTAGTTCTTGTTCCATTGCTAGGCATTAAACTGTAATTAATCTTATTAAGACAAACATGAATTTCTAAAATTAGATTTACTTATTTAAATTTTTAAATCATATCATCTACACTACAAACTGCTCCTAAAGTATTTACGTATCGCTGCAATGTGATGATATGAAAAATAACACTGAAATGTCACATTTTAATTAATACAATATATTTTCACAGTGGGTAAACAAATGCAAGAATATCTTTTCCCTGTAAAACGTTCAACTAATAATATGCAAAATTAACAAGGCAATATATGTAGGAGAATTTACAAATGTTAGGAATTTGCTAGAGCTGGGGAAGAAAAAAGTTCTCAAAATTTATTATTAATATAAAAGTTCTTTTAGCACTAAACTGTGTACAAAATTATGAAAAAAAGAGAATGTTTTACTTTGTAGTTAAAATAATTCAGCGATCGATAAGAACTTATAAAATTTCCAGCTTTTTAAATGCTGTATGAAGTTGAAACATAAATTTACTAAACTTTTTCATTTGAAATATTGACTACTTACTTGAGAGAGGTATCGGTTTTATCTAACCTACCGTTATTAACCCACTGTTATAGAACTGTTATTCTATAAGTAGCAATCCAAATAAAATGAAAAATAACAAGTAACACTTCTTACCTCTATGTCTTATTTACAGTTGCTTGTTGAGCTGCTAAAATAGTTGAGTTAAACTATCGACACCTCAAAGAGCTCTGTTCTCTGCTCCGCTCTCTTCTCTAGACACATTTCTTTTCCCTCTGCAAAAGGATAGTCTACCAAAAGAGGAAGTTGTGAAACACCAGAGTCATTATGCTTTATAAATTCTGTGGAGAATGGAAAATTATTCACAAAGCTTACACTTGAAATCATGGTAACAGGCTATAATTTATGTGTATACATACATAATTAATGTATACACATATTTATATGTGTAAGCAAATTTTAGAAAAGTTATTGAAATCTATACTTAAGTAATGCTCATTTACATGAGGAAACATTTCCTGTGTGACTAAATGATAATCATAGAGGAACAGAAAATACTGCTCTGTGTGGAAGAAAATTATCAAGCTGATACATGAGGAATAAACTTGCTTTTATAAGGCTAATTAATGTAAAGTCTTTAGAGTATGACCTAAATCTTAATCTGACTACAGATACTTTGTAAAAAGAAAAAGAAAAAAAAACTTCAATAAACGGGCATTTTCCTGGAATCTGAGTAGTGGTTTTTTACCTACAAGTCTTAAACTTCCTTTCCCATGAATAGTTGCCTGTTACATATAGATAAAGCATTGCAAAACTGAAACTGTTGCTTATTCATGAGCTATGGTCTCTCTCAACTTCAGCCACAAGAATAAAAAACAGGTGCAGATTCTGCAATGTTGAACATTTAACTGGTTAAGTTTCTAACAAGATGGGGCATTAATTAAAAATATCTATAGGACAGTAGGGACAATGTTTGAAAAGGACATAAAAACAGTTGAGCAACACAAATACTATTGCCAACTTCAAATAAAAAGAAATACTCATGTATATACTTCTCCCAGGTTACTGGATAATAGAAGCAAAAGGGTAGCTGTAATTTGTATGTGGCGGTCTCTCCCAAACTCCCTTGGTCGTTGGGGAAGAGGAAGGGGGTGGATTGCAAGAATAATTAAGTAATTATGTAAACTTCCACAGATTGCAAGAATTACTTTCTGGACTTTAGAAACTACCATGCTCTCAGGGTAACACTCTGCTTTTTAGTTAACTATATTTTCAAAGAGGCAATAAAAAGTAATTAGGGGATGATTAAAAAATGGAAACATTTTCCATTTCACCTAAAGTCATACTTAATGTGAATTTGCAGTAAAAATAAATGAATAAACAATACTAAGAAAGCTGCCTCCACTCCCACACAAAAACCATAAAACCAAACCAACCAACCAAAAACCCCTCTATGGCATCACCAATATAAAATCTGATTTGAATTCTCTAGTGAGATAATTGTAGAAAAACTTTTGAAGAAAAAGTTATTATTGATGTGATTAACATTGCTTAGATTCTATGTGTTTTTTGAGAAATGTTAAATATTACTGTATATGAGTATTATTATAAAACATTAAGCCCATCTGCTCCCCAGAGACCCAGGTTCACTCTTGGAAGCACAGTGTTCAATATCTGTGGATGATTTTAATGTGCTAGCTCAGTATTTGTGTCCCTTTTACCAGGTGGTGGATGTGTATCTCTGTTTCTCTAATAATCCTTTCCAGGCTGGTGAATATGCTCAAAGTTCCTCCATCTTAAAAAATCTCCTCTGACTAAACTGCCCTATTACTTTCCTTTTTGAGAAAGTTGTCACCATTGACTTCCTTCAATTCCTCATACCCTCTGTATGTGTGTATGTGTTTGTGTGTGTGTTAGAATATATATAAAATAAATTGACCATTATTGTCATTTGTTAAGCATATAGTCCAGAGGAATGAAGCGTTTACACACTGTTGTACCACCATCCATCTCCAGATCTTTTTCATCCTCCCAAATTGAAACTCTGCACTCATTGAAAAATAAATCCCAGTTTCTCCTTCTGCTGCCCATTCCCTGGCAAACACCATTCTACTTTCTGTCTCTATGAATCGACTCGTCCAGGTACCTCATAGAACACTTGTCCTTGTGGCTGTTTATTTCACTTAAGTTCATTCAAGTTATAGCATGTGTCAGAATTTTCTTCCATTATATGTATATACCATAGTTTGTTTCTATTCCATTATATGTATATACCATATTTTATTTAACCATTCATCCTTTAATGGATACTTGTGTTGCTCCACCTTTTGGCTGTTGTGAATAATGCTGCTATGAACATGAGGGCACAAATATCTGAGTCTCTGCTTTCAATTCTTTTGAGTATATACCCGGAAGTAAAATTGCTGGATCATGTGATTATTCTGTTTAAATTTTTGAGGACCTACCATACTGTTAAATACTCCTATCTTCCTCATGCTTCATCCCTCCGCATTCTGGTTTCTGTCTCTCCTATACACAAAGACTCTTGACAAAGTCACCGAATAACCTTGTTACCAAATCCAAATGACACGTCAAAGCCCTCGTACTTGACCTCTTTGCAACATTTGCCACTGTTGACCACTTCCTCCTCCTAGAAGTGCTCTTTGTGCTTGAATTCTTGACTTCACCTTCTTCTGATTATGTAGCAATTGCTTCTTTGACTTTCTTATAGGGTTCCTTAACTGTGTTCATCCACTGAAGGTTGCCATTTCTCAGGACTCTGTTCTGGACCAGCCCCTCTTCTTACCCACAATCTCCTCAATATATTTCCACGGTTTCAGTAGGCAAATACTTACTGCTCCCAAATCTGTCTCCAACATAAATATCTCTCTAAAGAAGTTTTGACCAGTGCAAAATACAAGATCATTTTTACTTGTGATCTAGAGAAAAAAATTTTGCCTGGAAGCCCTAAGATCAACCTGAATTAATTTTCACCTCTACTATTGTTTAGCTTTGCACATGTCAGCCATTATTTCTGAGCCCTTTCCTCATCCATAGAGTGGGGCCTTAAATGCTCTCCTTAGAGAATCATTGGAAGATGATTTTGTTAACATTCAAAAAATTATGAAATGAAGAATACTTAAATATTTTATTGTGTTTATAGTATAAAAATACAGATAAAGCAAAAGTCTATTCTATTTCCCTCTAACATGATTCTCCTCCCCCAAGGTAACCAATGCTATCAGTTTGATGCATATCTTTGCAGACCTATTTCCTGTGCAGTTATATATGTATATATAATATACATATACATATATTATAGCACATATGGAATTAAATAATTTTTTGGGTTTTTAAATGTACATAACATCATAGTGTATGTTTTCCACTGTGGCTTTTTTTAACTTTAAAACATAGCTTGAAGGTATCTCCAAGTTATTCTTTTTTTAAAAAATACATTTATTTTTTTTTTTATTTTTGGCTGCATTGGGTCTTCGTTGCTTTGGGTGGGCTTTCTCTAGTTGCGGAGAGCAGGGGCTACTCTTCGTGGCGGTGCGCGGGCTTCTCATTGCAGTGGCTTCTCTTGTTGCGGAGCACGGGCTCTAGGTGCGTGGGCTTCAGTAGTTGTGGCACGCGGGCTCTAGAGCGCAGGCTCAGTAGTTGTGGTGCATGGGCTTAGTTGCTGCGCGGCATGTGGGATCTTCCCGGACTAGGGCTTGAACCCATGTCCCCTGCACTGGTAGGTGGATTCTTAACCACTGTGCCACCAGGGAAGCCCTCCAAGTTATTCTTTTGAACTGATTCATATATATCTAATTCTCCTGTTGATAGAATTTGTGTAACTTCTTCACAATTAAAAATAGAGCCAGTCAGCAACATTATATCTCTTTAAAAATATGTGCAAGTCTTTCTTTAAGGTAGATACAGGAAAGCAGAATTGTTGGTCCAGAGTGTATATACATTTAAAATACTAATTGTCACTGCCAAATTGCCCAGTCAAGAAAAGATTTACCCTTTTAGCTTCCAACATCTCCTGGTTTTTGGCTCTTTTGTCGGTATTTAATATACTGAAACTTTTAAAGATTTGCCAATCTAATGGACAAGAAAATGGTGTCTTAATGTTTTTAATTTATATTCTCTGATTATTGTGGAGACTGAACATATTGTAATGTTTGTATCTCACTTTTTATTTCCTGTTTGTAAATTGTATGTTCTTTCATTCTAGACATTTGTTTATTGGATAAATGTCAACATCTTATTGATTTGTAGGGTTAAATTTATCTTGTTTCACTGCATTGTCATCATTCTTCTTTTTCAATGCTCCAGTAATTGGCTACTCTAACTTTTTGAGATGACTCCAATATTCTTTGATAATACACTTGCTTTTTGGAACAGCAAGATGACCCAGGCTTATTTTGTATATTTCCTACCATAGGTGTGAACTTAGTCATTTCCTAAAAGGACCCTGGTTCCTTTTAGTAGGACAGGGTTTTTTGAGACTACAGTTTAAACCTTAATAGTGTTCATTGCTACAGAGTTATCACAAGCATTAGAGTTAGTGAATAAAATGTTAGCTCTTTCCACATGCCAAGTAGCACTAAACTGCAAGATATATTTAAATATGTATTAGAAGTTTATGTGTTAATATTACATATTTTGCATTAAGAATAATATAGGAATAATATATCTGATATAAGAAAATACCTTTTTAAAATAAAAATTGGGCGCTATTTTCTTATGAAAGGATATTTTGATAAAGAAAGGCAATAGCATAGTAATTGTCATAGTTTGCATTCAGAATGTTCAAAATACCCTTCCAAAGACATTTCAAAAATCGTCTAGATTGGAAAGATATTACACAGCTTTCATATTTTCCATTATTTTAATCCGCATTTATCATTATGATTCTCAATTTCTGTTCCCTTCATTTTTTCCTGCTATTATGCCTTTACCACTTAAAAGTAAGCATCTGTGCATATGTCCCTGAAAACAGACTTCAATTAAAATAAAATATATTCATGCTTTTAGCCACTATTTTTTCTGAAGACATATTTTTATGGTCACTTGAAGACTACAGAAGTAGCAATATTTCAATTTCCCTCCGCATATCTTAATGGTGAGAGAAGTACTTCTGATTCACTGATTTTATTTTTAACTTCCTATAGAAATGCCCTTAATATTTAAGCATTCATGTAATTTTTTCTGTTTTGTTTTCGTGCAGCTAGAGAATCGAAGAGGAAAGCATTGTCTGATCATTCTCAAATACCTTTAAGGCTCAGTTCCTTATCTGAAAAAGGGGATGAGAATACCAACTTCACTGGGGTGCTGGAAGAATTAACTGGATATCCAGGTAAAGGGCAAAGCTGAATAAGTTTCCTGATAAGTACGATGCTGATCATTTCCAAATCTAATTTGAGAACACACAATTGGACAAAAATTTTTCTTCTAATTTGTGAATGTATTTATTTATTTGAAAACATTGCAAAAGGTTTACAAAGTAAATCACATCTAGTTCCACATTTACATTACATTTATTGTATTCATTATGAAAAATGAATGAAGAGAGCCAGGAATATAGGAGATTTGTGGAGAGTCATTTATTCATTCTTCTGTTTAAGATTTATTATCTGCTATATGTAAGGATTTATACTAGGAGCTGGGAACACAAAAAGAACAGCTGGACTCTGCAGGTTATTCTCTGTTTCACTCTTTCCTGCCCTGCGCCTTTGCCGAGAAGCTGATCTCTACTCACCACACTACTAGGCTCCCTTGTCCTCTTCCTTCTGGTTGAATTCAGCCAATGGATGTACCAGCATAAGATAGAGAAGAGAGAATTTGGAGTATTTATTTTATCCCCTTCATCCTGTCAGGGCACAGTTTAGGAAGTAACAGGATTCCTCTCCCTGCAGCTGCAGATCCTCTCTGCCTGTTTTTCTTCCTCGACATAGCACTGACCAAGTTCCAGTAACACGGTTCTTCTTGCCTTTCAGGTCTAGAGGTGGCAATGGCTTGCTACCATCACCAACCTATAGCTGCTTTATTGTACCTGGTTGGTTCCTAATTATTTCAACACCTCTCAATTATTCCTTCATTAAATCACCTGAAATTGATCCTTTCAAATGTACCATCTCAAGTAGACCTTACTCTCAACATCTACATTAGTTCTGTTGTGCAAACAGATTATACATGCTAATTTGAAAGTGACATATTAGAAGGTGTACAGTTTCAGAGGGGACACAAAAGTGTAAAATTATAGATGTCCTAGGCTAGGGGAATCAAGAATCACAGCTCAGAGGAAGTGATAATTGGACTGAGACTGGAAAGAAGAGTAGGACTTTATGGGTATTTAAAAGAGAGGTTGCAAATAGAAAAGGCATGGAAGTCAGAGAAAGAGATGTGAGCTGGAAGGGCTGGGAAAGGGGATGGTGAAGGACTATAAAGAAGAAGCCAGAGAGAAGGCATCAAAAGATGACAAAGGGCACCATAAGTAATGGTGACTTGAAATATGACTCCTGAAGAAGAAAAAAACCCCACTTTTTTAGCATGGCAAGCAAGTCTTTCGGGTATCTGTACTTTTTCTTACCCACATTACTGATTCTTTTTCTTCTGGAAACAATTTTCATGGTTTTTCTCTGAGGAACAGGCTCACCCTTGGTATCAGCCCATGTAAAGTAAGTGGCATTGACTGTCCTCACACTCTGACATTGGTGTAATCTGACCAGGGTCTGGCAAGCAAGTTTAATCCTTTTCCTTTGCTACGGTGACTGGTTCAAAGATGGGCATGTAACTCAAGCCAGCCAATAAGACTTATTCCTGGACATTTTAAACTCTGCTTTTGCTGAGATTGACTATCGAAGAAACTGAGCTCTGATGACATCCTCTGAGTCCCTGATTCCAGCTATGCCTGAACCCCTATCTCTGCTCTTTTCACTTACTGAGCCAACAAATTCTTAGATTTCTCTCACTTGCAGCTACAGAGTCTTTTACATCAGGAGGGAAACTCTGGAGGAGGAAGCATGTTTTCTTGAAGCATAGAATATCATCAGTAAAAGAAAGCTTTTTCATTATTCCTAGACCAGGACTGTTCAACAGAAATATAATACAAGCCACATCTATCACTTAAAATTTTCTAGTTATTACATTAAAGAGAAACAGGTAAAAAGAATTTTAATAAGGTATTTTACTTAACTCAACATATAGAAATATTACCATTTCAGTATGTAATCAATATAGAAATTGTGTCATTTCATTTTTAAATAATTAAAATAATTTTAATTGTTACTTAAAATTAAATAACAATTAAAAATTCAGTCACACTAGCCATATTTCAAGTGCTCAGTAACATTGGACAGCACAGCCCTAGACCAGATCCTAGAGTACAGGAGGAGTCAACAGAAGTCCAGTTGAAACTGAGTCTTTAGTCAAAATTTAGGGTCTTAGAATAGGGAGATAGTTAATATTTTTGAACAGGGAAATGATGTAAGCAAAACAATGCTTCAGTAAAAATAATCCGGCAGCTACAGCATCCTTAAAGCTTTCCTGATTTCCCAGTCAAATTAATGATGCCTTTTTCTATAATCCTCTTGTATGGAGTTATAAGAACATATGTCAGATTCTCTAGGGGCAGAAACACTTATTCACTTAGAGTAAAGTAGCCAGGAAAATAATCTGGTGTTCAGCAGGATTCTTTCAAAACCTTGCTATGCCTTCCTTTGTCCCTAATGAGATTTGGAACATTCCCATGGCATTACGTGGTGTGCCAACTTCTGAATCCTGCTTCTAGAAAATCAGGTACAGTGGATTGTTGGAATCAAATGTATGATGAACAAATAATTAAGAGTTTTTTCCCGAATGTATGCATTAACTTAGAGGTCAATCTTGATTTGAGACCTATTCAAATAGGAAACAATAAGAGTCTTAGAGTCAAGAAAATATACTATATATTGTCAGCTCCAAAGTGGGAAAAAGTTTCTTTACTTTGCTTTTATCCCATCCCAGGTTCCTGCCCATAACAGTTTCTCAAAAAAATGTATTTGGAACTAGTGAATTATGAAATACAAATAATAGTCTTTCAAATTTTCTTGGATAAGTAATATAAAACAGAGCACTTTAAAAACATTTTTCAATTTTTAATCTATTTAACATATTTGAATAACTTTTTGATTAAAATTTTCTGATCAACATTCCATTTTCTTTCCATTTTTCATAAACAAAATGATTTAAAGATATAATACTTTTCTTTCCTGGAACATTCATTATGATTTTAATCAAATGATTATATGAATTCTAAGAGTCTTCATTTGCTAGCAGATGAATTACATTAACAAAAAACTTTTTTGTCAGAAACACTCTTTTTCTGTACAAACATTTCAAATTCCTGAGCAGAGGCATTTTACATGGTTAGTGAAACACTTTGTTTCTGCCAACTGGGAGAGGGCTATGTTTGTTATTTCTGTGGTGAAACAAAGAAAGGATATGTTCTTCTTCAGTGGCACAAAACCGCTACAACAGAGGAACATGTTTCAAAATGGGGGTCAGGTCAGGAAAAGAAGTCCCCAGAGGAAAACTGCTGGGGACTGGCCACACCTAAAACTAGAGAAAACAGTGCAACAGCCATTGGTGGTGACTGCAGCAAATCATAGCCCCTGTGAGATGGCTCCGTCCCCTTTGTAACAAGACTTCCAGGGAACAATGATGTTATATAATGTTAGAAGCTCTTGTAAAATGAAACATTGGTGTCATTTACTTGCTTTTTGTTTGTTTGTTTTGAGCAATGATGAGATATATATTTGAGAATGTCGTGGGGATTCAGTCTGTGGGACTGTAAGCATCAAAAGAGAAGAGGTACTTCTTTTTCTTTTTTTTTTTTGCGGTACGCGGGCCTCTCACTATTGCAGCCTCTCCCGTTGCGGAGCACAGGCTCCGTACGCACAGGCTCAGCGGCCATGGCTCACGGGCCCAGCCGGTCCGTGGCATGTGGGATCCTCCCGGACCGAGGCACGAACCCGTGTCCCCTGCATTGGCAGGTGGACTCTCAACCACTGCACCACCAGGGAAGCCCAAGAAGAGGTATTTCTTAGTGGGATTTAATCTCTGCTCTTTGGAGGTGGCTGTCTTTGTCAATACAGTTAAATATTTTTTACTTTTGGAGACTAGTTCTGACATTTGTTGGCAAGTGTGGATATCCATTTGGCCACTACTGACTGAGCCCTTGGTGGTCATATTATAAAGCTTTACAATGTGCCTTTGGTTACAAAACATTTATATGGCCTTAATGCATTCTGTTCTTCCCAAAAGCCAATTACCAGCAGTTACTCAGCTTTTAGAAGGCTTCAAATGAAGTCACTTATGTTTCATAGTGGCTGAAAATTTACAAAAATATCAAAGCTCAAATCCTTTATTCTGTGTTCTCAACTGAATCAGTGGTTCCCAATGTTTTCTGAGTGTCAGGACATGAAGCACTTTTGATTCCTGGAAATACTTTTTTTTTTTTTTGATAGATAAATAGCTAGATAGAGATGTAGATATATGTATACCTATATGTATATATACATACTATGTATATAAATGGATTTTTCTGGTGAATGGGAGTTACAGAAGTAATAAGTGATTATCATAAAACTATGAGAATAAAACTATAAAAATCATTTTTGTTTCAATCATCTGGGGATTATTACAATTCAATTTTTATATATGGCCTTCCAGATTCATATATATATATATATATATATATATAAATTTTTCAGAAATGGATTACATAAAAATATAGCAGACTCCTATATAACTGCATTTCTATATTTATTATTCACAGACTGGGAAAATACTTAATGACAAAGCTACTATACATTCAATAACACTTCTTATTCACACCATCACCTCCATACCTTTGAACATATTCTTATAGAACATATATATCCAGGCTACTGAAATAACTGTGGATGTATGGTTTGGAAATCTTTCATAAAAAAATATGTCTTTCATATTTAGAACCACTGATTGAAATCTTTTCACAACAAGCCCATCTTGTGTGGCTGTGCTGATTGCTCTACATCCAAAGCAAGTTCACTTGACATAGCTTCTGTTGTTGTCAAGAAACACACATGGAATATTTGCCACAAACCAGAATAGGCCTCAACTTGTAAGAGAGAGGCTTGGGAATCAGCCTGCCTGATTATGTAATTATATGACTTCAGGAATTAATCATTAATGGTTCTTAGGCTAAAGGTGAGTGAGATGCATCAATAATTTCTTTCCACAAAACCTGGTAAGACTTCTAAAAAGAGAGAAGATCTGGAAGAGGTCTTTAAAGAAGGAGCTATAATACTTGAGGAAGTTAGTTGGGCAAATGAAGCTTTCAGGGAGATGTACAGTCAAAATCCAAAAGAAATATCCAGTGAGTATTGTACTGAGGATGATCAAGAGATCAAAATTCACAAAGGAATTTATGTTAGAAGCAGCAGAAGTCATACTTAGAACATGACAAATTTCTTTTTAATTTGGGAACAGAATTCAAAATAAAGGTAAGTTCAGAAAATAATATGATGAACAACTGTGTAACCACTATCAGAATAAAAAGCTATTAATGCCTAGGTATCGTTTGGTTAGGTAACTTTTCTTTACATAGCTCATTTAAAAATCAACCTTGAAGTACAAGGAGTGGTTGATAAAGTGTTGGGGATATTATAAAAGAGAATGGAAAGGAAAAAGCACCTTTGGGAGACATAGCTAGTAATGTACATGACACACACTCAAAAAACTTTTAGAAAAATGACTCACTGGAATTACTTAAAATTGCAGAGACTCATCAAAGATGGGAGGTTAACTATGACATGATTTAACATGTTCTAAGTTCCTTAGTTTCCACAGTCATTTGATTATAACTCTAACTGATTAATTTCAGAAATACAGACAGACTCCAAGTTTAACTGGGCTGTGATCCAAAAGTTAATTTGTGTCTTAGTTGTTTGAATTTGCTCCCCCATAGTTACAAGGTTATATTCTGTTGTTAACTCTCCTGACTGGTTCATGAAAGCCTATTTAACATGTCAGCCAAGATTACCAGCTCCTTTAGGACCCCTCATACATCACATATAGGAAGCAGTGATTGTTAGGTCCGATAATAGTAGGGTGGTTATATTTGGAAAAAAAAAAGATTAGTTTTCTATGGCTGTGTAACAAATTATCACAAACTTACCAGCTTAAAATAATACGAATTTACTATCTCACAGTTTCTGTGGGTCAGGAATCTCATACAGCATGGCTGAGTTCTTTGATCAGAATCTCAAACTGCTGAAACAGTTTGAGATTCAGGGTTGCTATTCTCATATGAGGCCTAGGGTCCAAGGTCAAATAGGTTGTGGGCAGAATTCAGTTCCCTGTGGCTTTAGGACTGATGTCCCCATTTTCTTACTTGCTGTTGACCAGAGGCTGCTCTCTGCTCCTAGAGACCACATTCTTTGCCACCTGGCCCCATCTGTCTTCAAGCTAGTAATGGAGGGTATCTTGCACATCATATCCCTCTCATGTGTTGAATCTCTGACTTTCTCTGTCTCTGATCTCTAGGCCTAGTTTTAAAGGGCTCATGTGATCAGGCCAGGCCCACCTAGAAAAATCTTCCTGTTTTAAGGTCAATTGATTTAGAATCTTAATGACTTTTGCAAAATCCTTTAAAAGAGTGCCTAGGTTAGTGTTTGATTGAATAACTAGGAGAAAATGTGTACATATCAGGGCCCAAGAATCTAGGGGCACTGCCTTAGAATTCTGCCTACCACTAACCCTATCAGTTAGAGATACACACTGACATATGAAGGATGGAATGACATGATGCATGGGATTTGCATTGAAATAATCGAACAACAACAACAAAAATTAAGTGAGAGATAGATGAAATAAAATTGTCAAAATATTGAGTTGTTGAAATGGAATGATGGGTATTTAGGGGTTTATTTTACTATTCTTTCTGCTTCTATTACATTTGAAAATATCCACTAAAATTTTAAGTAAATAAATAAATAAATAAACTTTGATGCCATTGAACTGTAATCTTGTTGAGTTTAAACTCATAGCCTCATTCCTTCCTTTCTTCCGAATCCCTTGTCCAACCATTCCTCAGCATTTTAAATCCATGAAAGAAATTGGGACTAAGTGCATCCCTGGGCATACCTGGGATGGCCAGGATGGTAAATGTTAGAGCATAGATAAGGACTAGAGCATTTGTTATGCTGAAGGTGAGGAATATGTGTGAGACAGAGATCTCTGGCCAATGGGACAACTGTGATCAACTTTACGCTGGTTGGAAGGGGTAAGGAAATAAGGAGGCCTGAAAAAGAAGAACTGTCTTCCACACAAATGTCAGCAATAAATGTAGAAGAAATGATAGAATTAGCAAATTACCATTATGCAATCTGTGATGTAACAGGAAATTTAGACAAGGATATCAGAGATATGAAAATCAATTGGTGAAACTTTATAAGAGAACAAAATATTCACAGTTTTAAAATATCACCCTGTGAATAGCTTTTTTTTTTAAATTACAAAGGGAAAATGGATCTTTATAATGGATCAATCATGCAATTACTACCTTAATAGAGCTGTCTAATTTAAGATAACCAATAGTGAGACAATGTCATTTTATGATTCCTGATTAATGCAATGAGAGCTAATTGCTTTCACTTATGCAACATTTTTGCCCAAAATTTTTAACTTGAATACAGTCATAAGAAAATAATTATCCAATCTAAAGCATGGAGTATTTTACTAGACAACTGGCCTGAACTCTTACAAAATTCAGTGTCATTAAAAACAAAAACTAAAAGCATGGGGATTGTTTTAGATTAAAATACTCCAGTGAGACTTAACCAAATGCCGTAAATGAGCTTTGACTGGATCCTGCTTTGAAGAAAAAGTTTATGAGGACATACTGAAGAAAAAAATTTGAATGTGAATAGAACATTAGATGCTATAATTGATTTACTGTAGATAATGTTGAGGGTAATAAAAGTATTGTGCTTTTGTAGGAAAATGTCCTAATCAGGAGATATGTTCTAAAATATTTAGAGATGAAGTATTATGATCTTTAACAGCAAGTTTAATATACATACACACATGTATAGATGTGTGGTGTGAAGATAGAGGGAAGAAACAAATTTGTCAAATGTTAACAATTGGTGAAGATTATATAGGCTTTATTGTACTATTTTTCAACTTTTCTATAGGTTTAAACTTTCAAGTATAAAGGAAAAAAATCATACAACCTTTTTAAATTATTTATTTATTTAATTTATTTATTTTTGGCTGCATTGGGTCTTCATTGCTGTGTGCAGGCTTTCTCTAGTTGTGGCGAGTGGGAGCTACTCTTTGTTGCCATGCACAGGCTTCTCATTGTGGTGGCTTCTCTTGTTGCAGAGCACAGGCTCTAGGTGCATGGGCTTCAGTAGTTGTAGCATGCGGGCTCAGTAGTGGTGGCTCACGGGCTTAGTTGCTCCGCGGCATGTGGGATCTTCCCGGACCAGAGCTCCAACTGTGTCCTCTGCATTGTCAGGCGGATTCTTAACCACTGCGCCACCAGGGAAGCCCCTCATGTAACCTTTCCTGACTTTAGTGTCTATCTACATCTGTAAAATGAGGGGGTTTGAATAAATAATCTCTAAGTTCTTGACTACTCTTTGATTAAATGTAAATTGAAACAAAGGACAAGGCAGCAGCTGAATTATTCAAGAATTTAATAAAACAGGGCTTCCCTGGTGGCGCAGTGGCTGAGAGTCCGCCTGCGGATTCAGGGAACACGGGTTTGTGCCCCGGTCGGGGAAGATCCCACATGCTGTGGAGCGGCTGGACCTGTGAGCCATGGCTGCTGAGCCTGCGCGTCCAGAGCCTGTGCTCCGCAACGGGAGAGGCCACAACAGTGAGAGGCCCGCGTACCGCAAAATTAAAATAAATAAATAAAAAAGAATTGAATAAAACAGACTAGAATGATAAGAAATGTGATGCTGATGACATGGGCAGTTAATTTAAAACAATTTTTTAAATAGCATGTAGTCCACTGCCCTGCATGTAATTAGTTATGTTTTTTTAATTTGTTGATGGAATTACACAACACATTGATTCTTTCAAAATATTAAATATAATAAAAGGCCCAAATTATTTCCATTTTGAGAATAACAGTTATGTGGTTGATATATATAAGGAGTTCTATTTATTTCATATCCAGAATATATTTTTTGAGAAAAATAGAATTTCATTAGTAATTATCTGTCAAATATAGTGGAGAAATTTTTAAAACCATAGAAAATTTGTATGTATGATATATTATTCAAGTACTAAACATTATTTTCTACTATTAGTTCTTAAGGAAATAATTTTATTTTATTTTTGAAATTAAGGAATTTATTTTATGTAGGTAATACTTTGATCATCAGGACATTTTCAGATCTATATTTATTCTGGTAGCTAGGCCATAGTATTCCCAAATGATTAACTTTCAGAATATAAACAATGCTCAGACAATATGACTGTGGTAGAACAATACAGAGACATGATTATTCTGTAACCTTGTGTATAAGAGAGACAAGAACACTATCAACACACAAACAATCACACAACTGAAAGTCCTCTTCTAACATGAATGATTAGTACGTCTTTACTAATGACAACTCTCCTCCCACCTTCTAGATGAAGAGTATGAAGTTAACCCAGTTGTCCCCACTTCCTGACACCACTCATTACATAACCGGCTTCCACATCAACCCTCTATAGAATCACACTGGCAGTCTTTGGCTAGTGGGCTTGGACAAGTTATTGTCTATCTGCACTTCCTCCTTTCTCCCTTTACTCTCTTTCTGTATTCTTTGTCTTCCTTCCACGCTCCCCTCCTTTTTCCTCGCCCTTCAGGTCCTGACATTAGGCATCTTGCCTCTTCGGGCCTCTTACTACTATAGTCTTTGAGTTTTCTCTTTTTACCATTTCCTGTTTTATTTATTTATTTATTTTTAAAAGTTACTCATATCGATATGCTCCTTCTCTATTTACTTTAATACCTTAGAAAAATAAGCAGGCTATAAAATATTTTTCCCTTTAAAATACAGTTAAGGAAGTAATTTTAATTTTTCATTCAGCAGACTAAATACCTTCGTTCTTTAGCAGCTAGCAAATTAGAAAAATTAACAATTCTCAGTTGGTGAGCATCAATTAAAAATTATATCTTGTTATGTCACATTTACAATTAGGTAGCAATACTAAAGGACAGAAATATATTTAAGTATACTCTAAATGTTAGAATTTTAGCTGTTTTACTTGAAAATTCCAAAAATGTTACACAGAGAGCCTAAATAAAATGTACTGAATTATTGATGAATCATATTCTTTCTCCATGGTGACATAAAATATTATTTGAAAAGATAAGAAGGATGAAGCTTCTCTTTCAGTTAGAAAGAAAACTGTAAATAAATAATGTTTCTTAGATGATTCCTTGCCTATACTGTAAATATTAATCAACTTTTATGAATAATTTCTCACATTGTCTTTCCTCTAATGGTTTATTTACATTGGAGTATTTTATTAAAAATTATTATACATCTAAATCTATCATAATTTCTGTTTAAAACTGTGTTCAAAGGGAAAAAATGAAGAAAACTTATTTAAAGTTCAGATTTTTTTACTCTTTATTTTACTACATATAATGTGTAGTTAAGAATAAAAGCAAAACTGATATAATAGGATATGATATATCCTGGTAAAGTTTTCAACAAAGTATCAATATTAAAAGATTTGTCCAGAATATCTTTTTTTAAACACATGCTTCCTATTTAAACATTACAGATTCTTGTTAACTAATCTGAGCATCTTTCCAGTCTGCCTTCATATTATATCTAGATTTTCTTGCCAGCAAGAACATCACAGACCATGCACCTATGCATCAACCGGCCATTTTGTCTTTGACTAAAACTTTGGTTTGTCTCCCTTGGTAAAATCCAAACTGATGGGTAAATTAATTTTACAAACCTTGGTCATTTTTAAGTGATTCTTTTTTTTCTTGTAAAACGCAAATGTAAATTGATTGTGTTAAAAATGAATTCTGGGGCTTCCCTGGTGGCGCAGTGGTTGAGAGTCTGCCTGCCGATGCAGGGGACACGGGTTCGTGCCCCGGTCCGGGAGGATCCCACGTGCCGCAGAGCGGCTGGGCCCGTGAGCCATGGCCGCTGGGCCTGCACGTCCGGAGCCTGTGCTCCGCAACGGGAGAGGCCACAACAGTGAGAGGCCCACGTACCGCAAAAAAGGAAAAAAAAAAAAAAAAAAATGAATTCTGCTTTGTTGTGTACTGATGGAGTCTTGCTCTCACCTAATAGTGAGTATTAAGATGGCTGCATTTTGATCAGATGTAATTTGCATCCCCTACGTCACTTAATACAACATTATTTACAGACATATATATATATATATATATAAATACACACACATATATATACATATATATATATATATAAACACACACACACACATATTCAGTAGATATTTGTTGAATGAGTGGTTCGATGAATGGACTACCCTGGTAACTAAGAAGGTGCTTAAGGCTATGGGATAAGGTTCCCATGTAATAAATAATTGTTTTTAAAATTAATATGAGCATTTGCTCTTAACACTTTGAGATCTGTAGGTCTTCCTATTGTTTAGTAGATTTCCCAGACTTTGGTATCATATTTCTGCCCATTCCTCTTCTACTTTTTTTAATGCTTAATTTATTACAAATTTCAGAATTGGCAAAACGTAACAGTTCTTACTACTAAAGCATTACCCCTTGTTCACCATAACAGAATATATTTAGCATTGCTTAACTAAACGAGGAAGAAACATTAATTCTACGCTCCGTCTACTCATATGCCAAATTCACATCTTTGTCTGATTTACTTGCATCTGTTTTATTTTAGCTTGGTTAAGAAAACAATACCGTCTTGAACTGTATTACAAAAGACCAGAAATGTGACTGAATCAATGAATCACCATCCATTACAACAGTTATATTTGAAAGGGATATTGTTAGAAAGAAGTCCTATAACTATAAGGGAATATAGTCCTATAACTATAAGAGACTATAGTCCTATAACTATAAGAAAACATCTTGAAACCTATGTGCACAGTGCTTTACAGCTCTCCAATTTATAGATTTTATGTTGGATTAAATAATTTGCAGCACCCTGACTCTTTTCAGGGAATTTTCCAAATTATCTAAGGCAAACTCACCACTGTTTATGCTACTGAACATGTGAAGTTTAAAAAAAGTCACAGGGCTATTGCACTTAAATGTGTTGCATAAAGGCCTTTGCTATTTACCTGAATAAGTTAGTAATTTTACTTAGGATGACTTTTATGCATAAATTAGTATTTTTTTAAAAATGTAATTCTATGCACTTATAAGATTTATACTACCCAACATTATTATTAAACTATGAATGTCCTTGAATAAAGATTTATGTCAATAACAAAAAATCAATTGAGTATTATTCTCCCTCTAGGGCCCATAGTACATCTTAATTATGCACTTAAAAATTATTTTTTCAG
Organism: Phocoena phocoena; assembly: GCF_963924675.1. Classification (NCBI taxonomy): domain Eukaryota; kingdom Metazoa; phylum Chordata; class Mammalia; order Artiodactyla; family Phocoenidae; genus Phocoena; species Phocoena phocoena. The sequence goes on along the minus strand of NC_089222.1, from coordinate 33,598,369 downwards.
TTGAAATGTGTTATAGAGATATGAATAATGATAAAAAACTGGTACAATATAATCTTTGCGCCATTTGCATCCCATAAATCTGTGAATTTTTTTATTCAAACAGAACAAAGTTATTCAGTTATGTGTTCACTAATGCTTCATGATGATGGTTATATTAAGAACAATTTTGGTAATAGTTCTATATTTCTCATCTTCTAGGGTAAAAAAATATGACAATTTCTGCCTAACTTGATCTGCAGCTACTTCCTTTTCTGGATTTGGAATGAATAGTAATTGCCTAACTTCATAGTTACATTTAAGACCAGATTTCAAAAAATTTTAATACAAAACCTTTCTGTCACATCATCTTGAGTTTTACTGAAAACCTAGAGGTGCATATAACACCTAGAATAGGAAACAAAAGTCAACCACAAAGAGAAAATGTCTTCTTTCAGTTACCTTTTATTAATTAATTGTGATAAAAATCTATATAATTTTCATTTTCACTAACATTTAAAATTCATTCTTATGGTGGCTTGCAACTCCAGATACCACCCATGATAACTGGAACTGAGAGCAAACAGGACCCAGTTCTATCTCCTCATACATCTCCACCTGTTTCTCCATCTATAGTACAAATGTCTCTTTTTCCTAAAGTGGTATCATATATTCAGTCAAGAATTTAGATGAAAAAATATTTTAGAATCTCTTGAGAGGAGATAAGAGCAATAACATAAGAGAAAGCAATCACTTATGCAGGGATATTTTATTTTGTACATATATAAGCACAGTGGTGAGAGACGATATTGTGTGTTAAAAAGCAACTGAAGGGCTTCCCTAGTGGTGCAGTGGTTGAGAGTCCACCTGCCGATGCAGGGGACACGGGTTCATGCCCCGGTCTGGGAAGATCCCACATGCCGCGGAGCGGCTGGGCCCGTGAGCCATGGCCGCTGAGCCTGTGCGTCTGGAGCCTGTGCTCCGCAACGGGAGAGGCCACAACAGTGAGAGGCCCGCGTACCACAAAAAAAAAAAAAGCAACTGAAGTAAAATCACAAACCTAAAAGGAAGTCGTGCTTGAAAAGCAGGATATTTCTGCTTCTGGGCATAAGGGAGTCACAGAGTCTAGAATTGCCTTTCATCCATAGACAACTAGAAAACTGGGCAAAATATAGAATACATCTATTTTCAGAAACTGGACCATACGCAGTATACCTAATGGTCCCTGAGAAAAGAAGCAAATGAGTTGAGCTTCTTGCTTGGAGGTAATTTCTGGGCTGCAGTATAGACATAGGGAAACCAAAATGAGCCTGGAAATCTCATTGAGTTGGGGCATAGATGTCCCAATTTGAGGAGGCTGCAGCAGTTAGAACTTGTAGGACAAAGTATCTGAGATAAAGGAAGTGTGTAGAGAAAGAACTCTAACAATCTGACTAGGGATTCCTATGAGTCTTTGGCTAAGTACCAAATATACATGAATACCATGAAGACTCATGAGTCCAGACTGGGAACATCTTCCAGGGAAAGAATAATTATATTGGAGCTGTAAGATGAACAATTCCCAAAACTCACACAGAGCTGGGAATTATTTGAGTTCCCATCAACCAGAGTAGAGATGCCTTGTTGCGTATTCAGTAGAGTACACAGAAGAACCTGTATCTTAAAAGTGGGACTAAAATAGCCAAGAGAAAATTTTATTCTAGACTTTCCCTAAAATGACTTTAAAAAGAGCCTAGGGAGTTCTCTGGTGGTCTCATGGTTAGGATTTGGCACTTTCACTGCCATGACCTGGGTTCAGTCCCTGGTCAGGGAACTGAGATCCTGCAAGCTGTGCAGTGTGGAAAAAAAAAAAAGCCTTGAAACATCAAAGTTCTAAAATGTGTACCCAGTCTAACAATCTTTAAAGGAATATAACAAAATCCAGCACTCAGCAACCTAAAATTCACAATGTTCGGCAACTGATACAAAATTACTAGCTATATGAAGAAAGATAAAAATTTGACCCCTAACCCAAAGAAAAATCAGTCAGAGGAAACAATCCTAGAAATAAAAGGGATGATAAAATTGGTGACAAGGACTTTAAGATATCAATATAAATACGTTCCACATCCTCAAGGACGTAAAGGAAAACACGAACATAATGAGGATACAAGTAGAGGATATAAAGAGAAAAACTGGAACTCTTAGAGATGAAAGTTAAAATACCTGAAATAAGAAATTTACTAGATAAAATTAACAGCACTACATTCATTTCAGAAGAAAAGATCAGTAACTGTAAAGACATAGAAAAAGAAGGTACCTAAAGTAAAATATAGAAAGATAAAAGACTAAAAAATATAAACAAAGCTTCAGTGACCTGAGGGACAATATAAAGCAGTCTAGTTTACAGAAGACCCAGAATGAAAGGAGGGAGAGCAGGGGACAGAAATAATAGACAAAATTCTTCAATTCCATGAAGCTTTCAATCCCAAAGCAAAATAAACACAGTGAAAACTATCCCAAAACATAACACAAGCAAATTGCTGAAAACTGCTGTTTGAGAATGGAGATGGGTATATGGAAAGGGAAGGAGATGGAGTTAGGGTTATGACTGAGATAAGCCCCAGATAACTGAAGCATTCCATTGATCTCTCCTTGAGGATCCACAACAAGCAGGTATAAATACTTAACATTGAGTTTAAATACTGGCATAATTTTTTTTTAGTCTGATATTAAAAGTGAACAAAATCAAGAATACTTAATCCAAAGCTGAGAAAAATATACACACTACACATAGCCAAAGATATTAATTGGAGATATATGGGGGGTGTGGGTGATAGCAGAGAGTGGGGTAAAGGGAAGCTATGGATCATTTGTCATTTATTGTAATTTTTAGCTACCCCATCAGAAGTGTCTTCCTTGTATATGTGGGATAATGCTATGCTTCTTTAGTATTACATTTGTATTCAAGCTCTCTCATTGTGATATATTATTCTGTAAATTCTCTCCTCCTCCACCCTCCTCTCTCTTCATCTGCTCTTTATTAAGGATATAGCATGATATTGGAGAAAAGAAAATGGAGAATACGAAATTCTACCCAAACAGAAGGACAACTAACAGAACTTCTAGGGAGTATAAAAGAGTCAGAGAGGGAAACGAAGAGGAGAACCTAGGGTCTAGACACTCACTGGGCCCCAGAGTTGGGGATAATAATTTGATGAAAAGATGAAAATGCATGGGTAGTTGGAAAGATCTCACAGGATAAAGGGCTGTAGCCTGATTCCCAGAGTTTACGAGAAGGGCCACAGGCCACCAAAGGATACCTTGGTCCACTTAGGTTCATACTGTGGGCCTGTGGTATAGTTGAGCAGAAATATCTTGAGTTATAGTTGCCAACTTTTTCTCAATGACAAGTGGCAGACACGAATCCCAAGGTTTTTGCATTCTCTTTGGGGTGATGAGACACTGGCCATGAGGACACTGGTGAGAGCTGAGGTAGGAATATACCATCATAGTGAATGGATAGACACAGGACTTAGGCGGCTATTGTGAAGAGGACTGGAAAAGATGGGCTTATGTTAGCAAGGGAGGGCCACAGGGCCCTGACAACATTAAGAGAAAAGACTAGTAGTTCACTAGCCATGAACTAAGCAGCAGCTATCAACAGGACCCTAGCAGGCAGGTGTGTTTAAAGAAAAAAAGGAAGTTGATTGTTTCTACATGGTTGACCCTCAAAATATTTTAATTAGATGAATAAAATAATGCCTGAAATAACTATATTCTAGGGGTTTTAAGTGGCTCAACACATCTTTGATAAATTTTTTTTTTTTTTTTTTGCGATACGCGGGCCTCTCACTGTTGTGGCCTCTCCCGTTGCGGAGCACAGGCTCTGGACGCGCAGGCTCAGTGGCCATGGCTCACGGGCCCAGCCACTCCGCGGCATGTGGGATCTTCCTGGACCGGGGCATGACCACACGTTCCCTGCATCGGCAGGCGGACTCTCAACCACTGCACCACCAGGGAAGCCCCAATATTTTTTTGATATAACCATAAATTAACTGTAAGTTGCAACTAGTTATAGAAAACTATTTTATCTAAAATATTTTATGTAACGTGATTTTTAAAAAAACTAAAAGAAATACAGAAAGATTTTAAGAAAATGCATTCATTTTAGAATGTGTATCACTAATATATGTCATTTCTTCTATTTTTATGTAGCACTTCCACCTGGCTCAAACTTGGTGGGAGATGCTTACTTCTTGGTAGCGGGTAGGGCATGTTTTCTAAAGAGACAGCTGGGAGCTGGGCAGTGTATTTAAGATAGGACATATTTCAACACGGAAACTTGGAAAGAACATGTGATGCATCACATTGCCAGGTGTCCAACCTCTGGTCTCATTATCCACATAAGTATATGAGTCTTGTCATCTCAGACTCTGATGAGATCGCTCAGAGTATTAATTGTGGCTGAGGTGTCAGATGGAGTGGAGAGAGCTCTGAATGGGGGAGCTGGGTGTACTGACCTCTGCACTGGTTTCAGCCATCAACCAGCCATGTCACCTTCAAACTGAGGCTTAGATCTTCTACTTATAAAAGGTTGGGGTCGGGACTAATTATTTCTAAGATCTTTGTCAGCTCTAATATTTTTTGAACGTTAATAATAATTTCTAATTTCATAAACCTAGAAAACCATATCATCAATACCAAGGTTCAAAACTTTCAAAACGTGATGATATTTAAGAATGAACAGGGCTTCCCAGGTGGAGCAGTGGTTAAGAATCCGCCTGCCAATGTGGCGGACACGGGTTCGAGCCCTGGTTCAGGAAGATCCCAAATGCCGGGGAGCAACTAAGCCCATGTGCTACAACTGAGCCTGCGCTCTAGAGCCTGCAAGCCACAACTACTAAAGCCCTCGAGCCTAGAGCCCGTGCTCCACAACAAGAGAAGCCACTGCAATGAGAAGCCCATGCAACCCAATGAAGACCCAATGCAGCCAAAAGTAAATATGAACAAAATGAGAGTTTTTAACGTATCATTTATTTGTACTCTTTATCTAAAAATTTATGCCCTTCTCCATTGACCTATAATTCTTCTCACTGTATTAAAATGAAACATAAAATACCAGATGTACTTGTGTTGAATATAACAACCAACCATCAGTAGAAATAATCTGGAGTTTAAAAGTAAATCAATCATTCATTCTCCTGGTGGTATTATTATAAATACTAATGGTAATATTACTTGTGAAGATTGTCCAAGGAAGACACAAAATCTGACTTTATTTTGTCCCACTTTATAACTCACACATCTCTAATTTCTTTTTTATCCCGATTTCTTCTTTGCAGGTATGTGGCACAAACCCTCCGAAAACTAGAAGTCGTCTGCGGCCTCTCCTTAACTTCCACCCAGCTGCAATTTTCTTTTCTTTTCAGAGGTTCTTCCCTAAATTTACATTTACAGAATAACCTATTTTATCCATTTTCTCTCTCCTCTTAGAAGAAAGCATCTAATAAACTCAGTAGTTCTAAGATATTAGTGACAATTAGGTGATTCATAAGGAATATTTATTTTTAAAAAGATGTAGTAATGCCTACCACTCCCCCATACACACCATTAATTCCTAGTGATATCTTAATTGTGGACCACTAAAGAGACATCTTTTAAAAGTAATTAGTATGTTAGCTCATGAAGATTTTTAATTTTTAAAAAATATCACTTATTTTAGTGCTTTCAAATAGGAACCCTAGTAACCTATTGTAAAAGGAATAGTCAAGCCACTGCATAATGAGCCATAAACTACATCAAAAGCACAAAATGAAATGAGTACTACCATGTCAGGCACTGTCACAACCAAAAGATTTATAACTGTTTTCATCATGAAGATGTTGGGTAATTATTCTTACTGTACAAAAGCTTAATTACATTCATATATAGGCATCTCTGCACCATTCACTCATTAAACATTCATTGAGCACCATGTTCCTTGACTAGTTCCTTGACTATATGTTAGTATTTATGCAAAATATATAAGGCACACATACTGCTAGTTAGGTCATGCCCATGGCAGCCACCTAACTTAGAGGCTATGAGCTGGTATGCAAATAAACACTGAATAGTAGTTTACATAGGAGAAAAATGTGCATGTAATAATCTCCAAATTCCCACCCCATAAATACTTGTACTAGTTATAAACTTATCCTTATGCATCAAAACTCCAAAATATAGTATTTTGGTTAAAACAAAACTTTTTCCCCATTAAAAATATTGGATTGACAATCCTAGATTCGAAGGGTACTGGAACTGAAGGAAACTGTAGAAATCCTGTAGTACTGTGGTGCTTGAACTTGCTTGAAAGAGGCCAGGTGGCTGCCTCAAGCGGGTTGGAGGAGTGGCATGCCACTGGGGACAGACTGGCTGAACAGGTGGCTCCTGGAATAACCAGAGCAGTAAAATCCCTGGGGCGGGGGCGGGGGGCGGGCAGCGCCCTCTGCTTCACACTCAGCCTGACTTTGCAAGTCACATACTTCCATCATATGCCCTGGTCCTGTAGACATTTGAGTTTGCAAAGCCTACATTATATCCTTCTCTTTCTTTTTCCTCATTCTTCCTTTCCACTCAATGTCTAATCACTAAGGAATGAGGTTCGTGTCACTGGCTGATGTTTTCCTAGAGAGCACATTTTCCCCTGGCACAAAGGGAACCATCATCTTAAATAATTTTTACTTTAACTTATGAATAGCCTAAACAATTTTATGTAAATGAGTTGCATGCTCTGTGGACAGGCATTATTAATGTATGTTTGTGAAATTATTTTTATTTTAATAACACTATTTGTGAGAGCTGAAGTGACGGATCCAGGCTTGGAAGTCTGATGCATCTCACTCGCTATAGATTTCTCACAGGTAAAAGCTAAGTGGTACTACCTGCAATATAACTCCGAATCCTTCAGAATACTTAGAAAAAATTAAAACTTAACAAAAAATCGCCGTGTTTCATTTGACATGAATGAAAATCGGAGAAATGGTTTCAGTTTCTATTTTGCCTGCTGCACTGTCCAATATGGTAGCCACCGGCCACATCAAGCTATTTAAATTTAATTGACATAAAAAATAATAATTTTCTCAGTAACACCAGTTATATTTCAAGTGGCTAGCAGGCACTTCACTAGACAGCTGAGATATAAACAAATTTCCATCATTACAGAAATTCTGTTGGACAGCACCGTACTAGAGAAATACTGTAAATTGAAGAAAACTGCTTGTCATCTATAAGCATGAAATCTTTCCTTCCCTCTGTTTCTTGTCCCTCTGTTCCCTCTGTTTCTTCCCTCTGTTTCTTGTAAGGAAACTGTTACTCTGAAAAGAATACCTAGTGCATTTGTTTTCCTTCTGACATTTCTTTCAATTGTCATGTCCCCCTGTATGCCTTTTACTTCTAACCATTCATCTTTCCTGTTCAATCCACACGTTAAACACAGAGACATCAACCATTACCATCCATAGTCTTCCCTGGTAAATAAAGTAACTCTTCCACTATCACTAATATTAACTATAAATTGTTATCCTGCAACTAGAAAAGATTAGATTGTACAAACTTAAGGAAACAGCTTTATGCCTTTGATGGATCTCCAGTAAATATCTCTGCCTCAAAATACCTTCCAAGAATCTGGTCACAGTGCCTGAAATCCCAGCATGTTCCGGAAAAATTTTAGTTTGTCTAAAGTTTATTACTAAAATGCAAATTCCTGGCTGCTGTGTATCAATCTGGTTTCCGTATGTAGCTGTTTGTAACCCAACAGGTTAATTCTCCTAGGTTTAGAACCTGGAAGGAAAAGGGCTTTGGCAACAGTTTGTCAGGGGAAGTTTTCACGAAAATGCCAGGTTGGTTCTGAAAACGTAGACCTCCTTACAAAGAAAGGAGACCAGAAAACATGAGGATGCTGTGTGCAGCACTGTGGGATAAACCTGGCTTTGATCCTGAGTCTGTAATGTTCTCTTGTGCCATTGGACATACTTCTTACCCTCTCTGAACTTCAGTTTTATGTCCTTAAAAATGGGTCTATAAGTAACTTATCAGGATAATAAATGATGTGTACACATAGGCCTAGTTCTGTATAAAGTGCATATTGGGAGTGACAAAAAGGAGCTACTGTTGGAATTACCTGCACCCTTGTCACTTTTTTTTTTTTTTTTTTTTTTTGCGGTACGCGGGCCTCTCACTGTTGTGGCCTCTCCCATTGCGGAGCACAGGCTCCGGATGCGCAGGCTCAGCAGCCATGGCTCACGGGCCCAGCTGCTCCGCGGCATGTGGGATCTTCCCAGACTGGGGTACAAACTTGTGTCCCTTGCATTAGCAGGTGGACTCTCAACTACTGCGCCACCAGGGAAGCCCCCCACCCTTGTCACTTTTAAAGTTTATAAACCTTTGACTTCAAACTAAAAATGATGACCATATTCAATGTCCTTTCCTCTCTGCCTTAAGTACTTGAGAGTCAGCCAGACAGAGCCAGGAACTGACTCCAAAAGATTGCAAAGAAGGTATAGAAGGGAACTTCCATGCAGCATGTGATGAACACAAAGAAATGGTTTGCCTGGAGCAGAGAATCATTAAATCATTATCCAGAAGTGCTGGAAAAGGAGATTGGAAGGCTGGGATAGAGATAAGATGTAAGGCTTGGCAGAAGTTGTTTTCTTTGTTTTTGTTTTTACATAGAAGATTCCCTCAAGGACTGGAACCAGAAAGTGTAAATTATTCCTAATTGTCTCAGTTTCTTGCATCTGTCTGGGTTTATACTGATCTTAAATATTCTTTTCAGTTACAACCGGAAAGTATTAATACGTGCATATTGGGTACCTATTTGTGTCTATAAAATAGGCATATCCTTCCTTTTAGGAGTTGTTTTTAAGCCTAGAGGGACAGATAGATTTTAAACAAAAATTTCTATAAGACAACATGACATGAACCATGATATAGGGCAGCGCAGGGTACAATGGGAGTTGCAGGGGTATGTGCTCAGAAAAATAAACTTCTCCTGTAATAGCTAGCAAAACCAAACACTGAGTGGATGTCATTTCCTGCAGCCATGACTCTCAAAATACAACAGTTACTTTATTTAATGTTTTGGGATATTTTCTCTATGTCCTTCCTATCATATCTTTTAACATAAATCACCTAGAAGCAAATGGAAATATTTAAGTTTATGAATGTCCCAGAAAATTACAGTAATAGTCAACTTAATCAGAAATCCTTATTCAATAACCTTACCCATTGGGAGTCAATATAAAGGACACCAATAAAATACTTCTGGGGCTTCCCTGGTGGCGCAGTGGTTGAGAGTCCGCCTGCCGATGCAGGGGACATGGGTTCGTGCCCCGGTCCAGGAAGATCCCACATGCCGCGGAGCGGCTGGGCCCGTGAGCCATGGCCGCTGAGCTTGCGCATCCGGAGCCTGTGCTCCGCAACGGGAGAGGCCACAGCGGTGAGAGGCCCGGGTACCAAAAAAAAAAAAAAAAAAAAAATACTTCTGATGGCTACATGGCTGCCACAAAGTATTCTTGAAGATCATCATTTATATTGACTTTTATTTTATATGCAATTGTAACACATTTTTTTGTGTTCCTTTCTTGTTTGTTTTGGTGGTCCACACAGGCTGACTAGTGATAACAAATGAGAAATCTGAAGAAATCACGCACTTTGGAAATAGAAGCGGCAAAATATGAATCAGAAAGGAATCTGAATTTTGAACAAAAGGCATTAAGATTTGAATAATACTGCCATTCCAACAGGAAGCCAATGGGGAGTGCATTATAAAAGATTTCCTTCAAAGTGATCGAAATGGAAAAAGAAGGCATCTAAAGTAATAAGCTTCCATTGTTTGGAATTTTTACTTATATGGAATATTATTTTTATTGGTGATGATTGATAAATAAGGTGTTATAAAACCTTTAGACATAGTATTTATGTCTTCAAAATATTTGCCTCTGATTTCTAAAGCCTTGCAACAAAGCTATTAAAATCTTTTCTCTCTACACTCTGGTTCCAGTGTCAGAAAAGCCTACTCTTTAGGAAAGATGTTAAGGAAGATTAACATCCTGTCTTAAGTTTATGTAACGAAAAACAGAAATACTGTAGAAATTAAAGGGTCTGGACTTATTTAAACCAAGTTATTAAAAATTTTATACACTTAAATAGTGACATGTGATTTATATTTAGTTAAGTACCTTAAGAGTAATCAGGAAAAGTAACCTAAGAGTCTTTATGAACCAAGAACTAAATAACTAAAACCCTAAAGAAAAAAAAAAAAGGAAAAATCTTCAGATCAACATTTCCAACCAAACTCTACTCTAAAAATCTACCTTCCAGAATAGTAATTACAAAAGATTTCATTTCTTTTTTTTTGTTTGTTTGTTTTTGCGGTGTACGCGGGGCCTCTCACTGTTGCGGCCTCTCCCGTTGCAGAGCACAGGCTCCAGACGCGCAGGCTCAGCAGCCATGGCTCACGGACCCAGCCGCTCCGCAGCATGTGGGATCTTCCCGGACTGGGGCACGAACCCATGTCCCCTGCATCGGCAGGCGGACTCTCAACCACTGCGCCACCAGGGAAGCCCCTTTCATTTCTTATGTAACAGTTAATTTCCAAAGAACTGAAAACTTTAAAGACCAACAAAATTTATGTGTTCGATGTAGAAGTAATAATAGCAATAGTACCTTTAAGACTGTGAAATTAAAACAGGGTTCTCTTCTCTTGCACTGTTATAAAGCAGAAACTAACACACCATTGTAAAGCAATTATACTCCAATAAAGATGTTCAAAAAACCCCCCCCATAAAACAGGGTTCTCTTATTAGAAAACAAAGTTCCAATTTAAACTAGAATGCAAATGAATACCTCATTCCCACCACCCTAGTTCTGGGCCCTGGTTCAGCCCTTTGTACTATTTCAACAGTCTGATAATTAAAAGATCTCCTTATCTCTAATCTTTTTTCTTCCAGCTTATCCTATTCATTGATAAGATTAATCTTTCTAGAGCAGTGCTATTCTGTAACATTCCCACACTAAGGAGTCTTCAAAGACTCCCATTTTTTAATTGTGTTAAGACAAACCCATCAGGCTGTGCTCCAAATCCCTCTATCCCAGTGATTTTTCAAATGAATTCTCTGGAATCCTAATAATTCCAAGATGTGTTTCAGAAGTTACATGAAATTTTGGTCCAGTGCAATGGATGCTGAGGCTACAACTATTGTCTACTACCCTGGGGTTCAAATGTCTACATGTCATTAGACCAGAACATTATAGGAATAATTGTGCTAAATTTGAACTGATAGAATAATTACTACTTTGAAATATTTTACGTATTAGGGCTCTGCATAAAATTTTATTTGAAAAAAATTTTGACCTATTAAAAGAGTTTGGGAAATGTTTTATAGCATGCTATCATTTTATCTCCCAACATGTCCCAGTTCCCTATATCTACTATGATGCTTGTTTTTTTACTGGAAATTCCCTCCTCTTCATCTCATTCCCCATGTCCTCAGGTTAAATTTTTCCATGACCATCAAAGCCTTTACTGGTCCATCTATCCAACTTTCTCTTCACTTTGTGCCATGTTTACTGCACCCATTGGATTTTCTTCCCGTGTTTTGTCCATACCCCACACTAAGTTTATTTTTCTTGACAGTAGGAATTGTGTCTTACTTTGCATTTATTAAGAGATCAATATTTCTTAAAAAAGAATTGAACACCAAGATTTTGAAAGTAAAAGTGACTACCACCACCACTGTTACCATCATATAAATTCTATAAATTCTCTGCTTTAAGAGCATTATCTTTTCAAGAGCCTTGTCCAATGACAGATGTTCTCTAATTAGTAAAATGTATGAAATATGATACTTTCATAGAACATATGCAAAATCAACAATATTTTAGAGTGATTTGACAATATGAGAAAATATGATTAGTGATAACAAGGATAATAAAAATAATAGTTTACTGAATGCTTATCATGTGCTAGATCTGTCCATATAGCTTCTCTTCTCATTCTAACAGTTCTCCAAAATGGGCAGCATCTCACTTTTTTTTTTCTTTTCTTTTTTTTTTTTGCGGTACGCGGGCCTCTCACTGTTGTGGCCTCTCCCGCTGCGGAGCACAGGCTCCGGACGTGCAGGCTCAGCGGCCATGGCTCACGGGCCCAGCCGCTTCGCGGCATGTGGGATCTTCCCGGACCGGGGCACGAACCCATGTCCCCTGCATCGGCAGGCGGACTCTCAACCACTGCGCCACCAGGGAAGCCCAGCACCTCACTTTTATAGAAGAGAAAATGGATACTCCAAGAGGTCTAGTCACTTGCTCAAGGTTATAACGAGTAAGTAGGAGAGTCAGGATTCAAATATTGTGTGGCCCAAGAGTGAATGTTCTTTCCAGTTCATCACATTATCACTCAGAGTGTAAATAAGGAAAATAATAATGATACTGGCATATGTGTGAATTTTTCATGCAAGAAGCTTTGAATATTATTATTCAATCATGGAGTTTGAGACTTTTTTACGTCTGTTACAAAATTCTAGCTTGAGGGGTTTCCCAAGATAACACACCCACTTGGTCTGAAAACTGTCTTCCTCAGTTACTGAGCATTTCACTCTTCTTGGCTAAGATGAAGACCTTGCACCAGAACAAGTGACAACAAAAGAAAAAAACTGAAAAATAGAAATGCTATATCCTTAGTTACAGATGTGAACTTAAAACGTATGCTGCTTTTGATGGTAGAATAAGAATGAAGAGAAAATGTGTACAGCATATGTTAGTCAAATATGGATTTGTGAGCAACTCTGGTATTGCTAATTGAGTAGCGATTAAAGCTAAATAAACAGAGGCAGACTTGCTATCATAGCAGAATGGATTGGAGGTATTGATCAAGATGCTTTTGAAGTGTGTGGGAGTTTCAGGCTTCCAACTTGCTCCCCAGCTTGACTCTTAGCTAGAATAAATGTCAACAGTGCCAGTCTCCGTGAGACCAACTGCCTTCTCACTAATGCAACCAGGTATCTTCAGTCAGCCCTGTTTTTAACTTCTCTTGCCAGTTGCCAGTCTTTCTGATTTCAGTCTTAGCTTTAAGCCCATGGACTGGCTAAAAACTAGTTTCCTCATTTCACAATACTTAGCAATTCCAAACTTATCCTTAGGTCATTGAGCTAAATTTTACTTTGGTGATTCCTAAGTAAACTTAGTATCTTTCATAACTTTCCCCATAGTTTTTCCTTAATTGTGATTTTACAGTGTTTAAATTCCTAAATTATAAGTAGTAAAATAACCCTAGCTGCAATTTATTAACACTAGCTGCAGGTATTCTGAAAGTAGCTCCTGAGACTATCACCTTGAAACAACCCTGAGATTATTACTAGGAAGAAAAGAGTGTAAACAGCAGGGGTGCCCAGTGGAGGTGGTCTCTAAGGAGGGGAGAGCAGAGGTACGACAGTTAATCAGCCCCAGTGCTTGAGGGTTCAGTTCCAATTACCCAGAAGCCAGTTGTCCTAAGCTGTTTACAAAGCTTCCCTCTCCCTCTCCCTCCTTCCTTTTCTACCTGCCTCCCTCCCTTGCTTCTCCATCCCTCTCTCCTCCCTCGTCATCCTTCATCACTGATTTTCCTGACCTCATCTCCTCTCTGATCTTCTACTGATTGATCTAAAGTGTGACTTTTAGGTTCATGAGAACCTTTCTCCAAAGTCAGAGTGAGCAGAGCCATTTTAGACCACGATACTATCAAGATAATATTTTTAATGTGCAAACAAGAAACTCTGTAAATAGAAGATCACTGTAATTGCTGCCACTTACAAGATGCCACTTGTATTGAGAAATTAAAGGTGATTTATATCTATTGAATGCAGCCACCATTTTGTTTCAAAGTGGAAAAATTATAGCTAACATTTATCAAATTCTCATTATGTGCCAGGGATAAGTATTAACTAAGAATTTTATACAAACTTTCTCATAAAATCTTTAAAATCAGTCCCTATCAAGCAATAGGTACTAATATTATGCCTACTTAACAAGTGAGGGAATTGCGACTTACAGAGATTGAGCAGTTTGTTCAAGGTCACACAGCTAGTAAGTATTTAGACTCAGGATTTGAAAGCAGATACTACTAATTAAAAAGAAAAAAAGAAGTGCTCTTAATCACTTATACTGCCAAAGATCTTAAATTATTAATTTTAAGCTATATCTGATACCCTTTTGGTCAAAACTACCTTTCCTAAAGCTGTTACAGAATATAATGAATGAAAGGCAAAAAGCAGTCTGGTCAAATTTCACAGAGAATTAGTTTGGGTCAATAATAGAGTCAATCCAACAATAAACTCCACTTGTATTATATTTCACCACATTATGATAAAAATGCCTTTTTTTTTCTTTTTGTAGAAGTATTTTCAGATAGCATGGTGAGATGGTCTAAAACAACATATATCAATTCTCCTGTTAATTTAAGTCTTTCTCCAGAAATGTTCTTGCAACTGGATAACAAAGATTTGCTTTTATTTTTTTTTTTTTGGTGGGGTATAAAGTTTAATGAGAACATCTCCTTAAGATCATGGAAATGATGTTTTTTTTTTTTTTTTTTTTTGCGGTACGCGGGCCTCTCACTGTTGCGGCCTCTCCCGCTGCGGAGCACAGGCTCCGGACGCGCAGGCTCAGCGGCCATGGCTCACGGGCCCAGCCGCTCCGCGGCATGTGGGATCTTCCCAGACCGGGGCACGAACCCGTGTCCCCTGCATCGGCAGGCAGACTCCCAACCACCGCACCACCAGGGAAGCCCAGAAATGATGTTTTTACATACAGTACTGTGCCAACCTTTGGGCTCATATTTGGAGCTGCAGTGTTACAGAGGATTTACTTATTTAACATAGTTTTGTTGAGTTTTATTGAGTATCTCCTGTGAACAAAGCATCTCGGACAATAAAAAGGTTACCAGTGTTAGACCTTACTTGCAGGAGCCAGGCTCACCATGATAAAAGAGACTCCATATCAAGATAAACCCCTCTGTTATTTTTTAAATTTATTTTATTTATATATTATTTTTGGCTCCACGCGGGCTTTCTCTAGTTGCAGTGAGCGGGGGCTACTCTTTGTTGCAGTGCGTGGAATTCTCATTGCAGTGGCTTCTCTTGTTGCGGAGCACCGGCTCTAGGCACGCGGGCTTCAGTAGTTGTGGAGCACAGGCTTAGCTGCTCCGCGGCATGTGGGATCTTCCTGGACCAGGGCTCGAACCCGTGTCCCCTGCATTGGCAGGTGGATTCTTAACCACTGTGCCACCAGGGAAGCCCCAACCCCTCTGTTCTTGAAGCAAGCTGATCAGGAGTGAGTATACCAGAAGCATCTCCCTCACCTCAGGTGGAGAAGCAGACAATTACTTGTGTAGCCTCAGATCAAACTAAACAATGATTTTAACCTATGACACCGTAATCTACCTGACTTCAACTATCATCACCACCTGCAAATGCCTACTGCTATTCCCTATACACTAGACTGAACCCCCTGTATATTTACACTAATCTAGTCTAGGTTCACAACTCTTCTTAGGGCACTGTCATTTGGGGCATTGATATTTGCAGGGAGCTCATCTACTTTGAGGATCAGTTCCCTTAGCCACAATCCCAACTGGTCCCACCAGTTAGAGATGCCAGCATGTCTCAAGCTGAGTCCATTTAATTATGACACATGTGTTAGAGCTGGAATGAGACTTAAAGATCCCTTGGTGGTTTTTTTGTTTTTAATTGAAGTATAGTTGATTTACATTCGGTGTTTTATTTTAATCAATAGATCCACTTCTTCAAGTGGAATTTAATGGAGAAGCTCAATTAAAAAAACTAAATAGAACTCAAGGTGCAGTTGAAATAAGAGTACAGAAATGAGAAGGTCCAAGATTCCTCCCTCCTCACCCACCATAAACACACCTATTCAAGATGTTTAGAGCACAGCCTTAACATTCCTGATTTAGTCCAACTAATCCTGAATTCTAGGCATCTTGTCTGAAGTCACCCAACTAGTAACCAACTAGTAAGTCTAGGACCTAACACTCAAAACCAGTGTATTAGTCAAGGTTCTCAAGAGAAACAAAAACAATAGGATATGTGTGTGTGTGTGTGTGTGTGTGTGTGTGTGTGTGTGTGTGTGTGTGTGTGTGTGTGTATTAACTGGGGGGACTGGCAAGTCTGAAATTTGCAAGGCAGGTCAGTAAACTGGAGACCCAGGGAAGAGCTGCTTTTGCAGCTCAAGTCTGAAGGCTATCTAGAGGCAGAATTCCCTCTTCCTTGGGGGACTTCAATCTTTTTCTATTAAGGCCTTCAACTGATCGAAGGAAGTCCACCCACATTATGGAAAGTATCCACTCAAAGTCTTCTGATTTAAATGTTAATCACATCTAAAAAGTACCTTCACAGTGACATCCAGACTGGTGTTTGACCAAATATCTGGGTATCATGGCCTAGGCAAGTTGACACATAAAATTAACCGGCACTTTCAAGGTCCTTGATTCAAAATTGTATGCTCTTTTCATTATGAGTAACGGTTTATGATCCAACATAAGAGAAAGGACAGAGTAGCGTATGCTGCCTGTTGCTTACCTAACACCCATCCTCCCCTTCCCCTTCCTAACAAAACCTAAAATTTTTGTGTGAAGGTCAGTGAGCCTACCTAGAATATTAAACCTTCTAATTTTTCCTAGCGTTATTTTTGACCAGTGAAATGTAAGGAAAGGTGACTGGGTGTAGTTTTGGGAAATCTCTTCAAAGAGACGAGCTGATTTAGCTGGTATGTGGCCCCTTGACCTTTTCCCCGTCCTCCTTCGTCTTGCCTGGAATTTGGACCTGAGGACTGAAGCTACAACAGACACCCTGTGATCGCAAATGTCAAGAAGATCAGAAAGGCCTAAGTCCTAACATTTTTTGAGCTGATGAACCAGCATCAGTAACTCTCTCCAGATTTTTTGTTTCATGAGAAAGAGAAAAAAAACATTATTTTTTTCTATGCCTCTGTTAAGATTGCTATGCGGTCTCAGTCCTTAATTGATACAGACAACGACACAGGTAATTATGATGAAAATCTTAAAAACTGAACAATGATGGAAACCTTGAGACTGTGTCTAAGGCAGCAAGGCAGAAGAAACAGGGTTGATATAAGTTAGACATCATGAACACATCAAATACTATGAGAGACCATTAGGCAGGAGCTCTGGGAGACTGAACAGCTGCCATGAATTCAGCAAAAAGGTAAGTGGACATAAATAGCTATAGGAAGAAAGGAGATGGATATTTAAAATAGTTAAACTTCTTAGCCACAAGCCTAGGAGAGTCACTGGAATGAATTGCAGTAAAGCTGTGTGACTTTTTTTCTCTGAACCTTTCTGGAAAGCGATAGGACAGGAGAAGAGCAGGAACAAATTAACTACCCTCATTAGTAATCTCCACTGTAATTTGTCTCCTCCTGACAGACCCTTTGAAGAGCTTATCTTGACTGGTTTGTCAGTGGAAGCACCTCTTCATCCCAAGGTTTTTAAAACAAAGACAACTGATTAAACTCTTTAACTTGTAACTAAAACTGCCCACCTTGCTGCAAGAGCTGAATCACTTTTAGACATGATTTTTCAGGAGTGTGGGGTGGGGAAAGAGAGATAGAGAGGGAGAGAAAGAGACTTAATCTGTTTGAGATGATTAAATTAACTCCTGCTTTGAGGCAGAGAGATAGCTCTGAACTTTCCATAGCCATCAAGAACCTTTCCTAAAGATACTCTTCTTATGAGGGTTCAGTTTTATGGAAAGAATGAGGGGTTGTGCAGTAGTGATAAAGGTGTAAGTGGGAGGATGTGTGAATTGAATTTTCTCGAGTTGAGGTGGGGAAGCTTCAGTAGGTGGATGACCTTGGGCACAAAACAATCATTGGCTGGAAGTAAGCACATAATATCTTTGGGGAAAAGAGAATAGAGTAGGGCAGGTTCGAGTCAAGTTTGAAGGCAGAGATGTAAGTGAGAATCAAGATGTATCTAGCAATACATGGTCAGGACAGCAAAAGAACTAAGCTGGAGGACAGGAAACAGGTGGTTAGCAAATATAAGGCTGGAATTGTAGCTGAAAATCCTGACAAAGGGAGATTTCTCCCCTACCTCCCTTCCTCCTTCCTTCCTTCCTTTCTTTTTTCCTTCCTTCCAGGGCATTAGAGGTACAGGGCTCATTTTCCTGGCCAAGCTTATTCCCTCCTGTTTTCTCAAACGCCAGTTCACAGCCAATGGAAAAAATGGTCCTCATTCACAGTTCACCTTTGAGAAGTCTTTCGGGAAGCACAGAAATCCAAGCATGTTTATTACACCCCCATCTGTTGTCAGGAATAAAAAAATATTTTTATGCAAAAATACAGCATTAGGTGTGATTTTGACACGGAAAAGTACTTCTTTTAAAGATTTCCAACACAATGGAATATGAGACTCAAATCTTATAATGCATCCATAGAGCTATCCAAATTCTTCCACTGAAGTAGTATTTTATTAAATAAATAGATATATTCCCAGCACTTTCTAAATTAATAAAAATACATTTAAAATATTCTGGGAAGAGCCTATTTAATTCTCTGAGTAAAAGGCATCTGAAGGAATTTGGTTGGTGGGATGTAACTCTCTGTATTTTCTTTCCTCCCTCCCTCCCTCCTTCTCTCCCTACCTTCCTTCCTTCCTTCCTTCCTTTCTTTCTTTCCTTTTGGCCAAATATCAGTCAGTTAATTGGAATCTAATATTTATTGAGTACAAACATGGTCTAATTTAATGCTCACAATAAGCATTCCAATGTTTTTAAAAAAGATTTTTAGCCACTTGTTCAAAGTCACTAGTTAAAATAGTAAAGTTTTCGTTTTCCCTGAAATAAATCATCAGCTTAAAACAAACCTTACTGAACAATGCTAATTCGGTACACTCCCTCAAGTTATTTTCAAAGGTAGGGGAAGTATAGGCTAGAGTTAAAACTTAGAGCTGTTTTGGAGACATATAAACTGATTTGAATAGACTTATTATACCAATTTGAAAATGAATATCTGGAACAAGAGGAGCTTTGGTAGTAAAATAATTAGAGAAAGGGAAACATTAGCATTTTAGTTTAGCAATTTTCTGTCAGCGTGTGGAGAAATATTGGTTTATAAAGCAGAATTTGTAGACATGGTGGATTCACTTTACGGTGGCTCAGTTCATGGCTCCTTGTGATTTGGCAGCCACACACCTGTGACTTTACAAAAAGGCAGAAAGGGGTAAATGAGCGGTTTGGTTACTGTTTAATCATGAAACAGTTTTCCCGCTTTTTACCCAATAGGAAAATTATATGATAAGCAAAAACTGCTTTTCATATACACCACAACGAAGGACTATATTTCAAAACCATTTTTCTTTGATGGTTCAATGACTTTGTTTTTTAATTTACAATCTCCTGGAAGCTGAAAATAAAGTAAATCTTCAGATAATATAAAAACTGCAAAACTTTTAGAAGTTTCACATAAGACATTAGAGTTACGCTCTACTTTCTACCCAAAGGAACTAATTTCTGAATACTTATTTAGTTTATAAAACAGAAATAATTACAGATATGACAGACACAAACCTATGTTTTCCAAATCTTCTCAGAGCATAAATACTTACATTAAGATGAAGTGTTTTAGGTTAAGACTTATGTGTAAGAAGTCATAAACAACCTAGTTTCATTATGTTTAATGTTCTAAAACAGCATTATAATCTTTTAGAAGTGTTTTCATGTTTGAACCATTTAAATATATCTATTAATAATAAGGTTAAAGTTCAAAATAATCTATTTTTTAAATGCCACCCAATTTTCTGATTATATTTAAATATTATTTGCATACTTATACTAAATGAAAAATAGTTTGAAATCTCAGCATTCTTAAAAAAGGAAATATTCTTTGATGACCCCTCTGAGCATTTTTGGTTCATAGCACAGTAGCTGGTATATATTTTATACTCAGTAAACTTTAGTAAACTACAAAATTTAGTGAACTACTGTGAATTATTTTATTACCTTTTAAAATTTTATATTGTATATTGGAGGAAATCCAGGAAATTTTAAGCATCCAAAAATTATGATCTAAAATAAAGCGTAAATCAATAATGAAATTAATCCTAGGCTAGGGTCTATTGGTTATAGGACATTTTGAGATGTAAGTTATTTTAAGGTATTTCATGAATAGCAGCAATACATTTAGCTACAAAATTCTTTGGTTGCTAAACATTTTATGTCTTAAACTGATAACCTCTGAATGGCAAATTTTTTTAGTGTTAGTTATGTTTACCTTAGTACATATTTAACATCTGTCTATTGTGAACAAATTCATTCTTTGCCTAGGACATTCCCTCCTTCTTTTTATCTTTTCTGGTTTCCCTTCATGGTACCACTTCCCTTCTGCCTTCTCAAAAGGACATGTCTACTTGTCCTGCTCCCCCAAAGCAGAATCAAGGGGATGAGATTATTCTTACTACCCACTCTCCTTCAGGCTCCAAGGATCTGCAACCATTGCTCATCAAGCCCTTCTCCTTTGTAACTCCTATTCGTTATTGCTTTCTTTAAAGCTTCTATTTACTGACTTCCAGGAGATTCAGTGTCTACAACTTCAACACCTCAATTGAACTCTGTCTCTTCATTCCATGCCCCACCACCATGATCATCAGTGATCCTTCCAACCCCCTCGGCCCAACTGTCCAACTCAGGCAGAGACATCCTGGTCATTACCTAGAACTGGTCCTTCAAGATATCAAAGTCTGAAATCCATTTCTCAGTCCCCAGCATCCTTCTCCTCCCATCATGAGCTCTCATGCCTCTATGGAATCTGTTGTTTGTGCCCATCATGACCCTTGGTTTTTAACCCCTTTGTACTGTCCTCAGGTACGAGAAAGCCCGACTACCTCCTTGGCCTCATTACCTACTTAAAGATCCCATGTTGAATTAGACTTTCCTTATTCAACTGACT
The DNA here is from genome assembly GCF_963924675.1 of Phocoena phocoena. Taxonomy (NCBI): domain Eukaryota; kingdom Metazoa; phylum Chordata; class Mammalia; order Artiodactyla; family Phocoenidae; genus Phocoena; species Phocoena phocoena. The sequence goes on along the minus strand of NC_089222.1, from coordinate 33,577,417 downwards.
TTCCTTCACTCTATTCCCCAATCCTGGACACAGTCTATTTTCTCCACTCCTATTCCATGGCTGCAGACTGCTGACGGATGCTGCAAAGTGATGTGTATTACAGGGACTATAAATGTATCGTCCCTGACCTCAGCTGAGTTTTCAGTGTTTCTCAATCATATTTTTCTGATTGTATCGGTTTATTTTCTATGAACTTCACTATTATTTATTATCTACCTAAAACTTACTTCTGGTTGTCTCCCTCTCAACAGGGAGAAGATTTAGGCCATTTAATATGAATTCCCCACTTCGCTCCTTCTCTTCAAAACTCATCTAAACTGTCCTTTCCTTTCTTGCTCTTGTTTTAGAGAGATCTCTCCAAAATTTTCCCATCTTCTGAACACACCTTCTTCTAGTTCCTTTCATTTTCCCTCATTTGTTTTTTTTCAGTTAATCTGTCTTTTCCTTGGTAAATCAAGGCCCAAGTTGTTACCAAACTTAAGTTAAGCTTTTCTCATTATTGCTTTCAACTTTAAAAAAGCCATCCTCTTTTTCACTTACTTCATAACTAGACTTCATTAAAAGGTAGTCTGTCCTTTCTGCTCCCTCTTCCTTCCTTGGCATTGTCTTTAGCAACTCAGAGTCTAGACTTCCTCGCCCTGGTCTATTGGAACAGTTTTCTCCCAGATAACCATACAAATCCCCATATCCAGTGTCTCTCCCTAAAGTACTCTTAATCTAACACTGCAGACCATTCTTCTTCTCACATGTCTAAATCATCTTTCTAACAAATATTTAAATTGCAACTACATGCAGTAATGCAATACAAAGATAAATATTATATGGCCCCTTTCCTTAAGAAGCCCATAGACTAGAGATGGAACACACTACTGAAGTTATGAACAAGAGCTATCACGACAGAGAAAAACAAGAGTGATCGGCTCTGCCAGGGAGAGCTGGGAACAGCTTCACCAATGTGACATCTTTAGTGCTGGTGCTAGGACTAGGATGTGTTTTCTGGGTGGAGAAGAGGAAAGCAGGCATTGAAGACAGAGACAACATGCCTGAGGCACTTGCCTGGCATGTTTTGGAAAAATTTAGTGTATGTGACTAGATGTAGAACATCAAGCATTCAGGGTGCTATATAGGGATTAGTGAAGCAGTTTGAGGTCATATGGACTTTTTAGACCAGGTAGGAGAAGTTAAAATCTGTCCCATTGGTACTAGGGAGCCAATGGAGACTTTTAAGATGTAGAGCTTTGTGATGTGATTTATCCAAAACAGAACAGCTTACTGAGCCTCTGAAACTAACTCTTCATTTGCCAAAATTTTGATTAAGGGAAACTTCACCCTTCTAACCATTCACTCTTTAAAACTTAGACATCTATGTCTAGTCTGCCCTCCCCCAATCACTCTCTGTATCTTTGATACCAAACTCTATCCATTTTACTCTACGTCATCTCTTGCACCTTGGATTTCCATTCCTCTCATCCTCCATGTCCAGATTCAAACCTCACCTGTTAGCTCTTGCCTGGACTTTTGAAGCACATCATGCACCGGAGTCCCAGCCTCTAGGGTCTCTCCTTTTACTAATATACTCCCCACAGTATTGGCGTTATGGAATGTCTGCAAAGAATAAACCAAGACATCAAATACTTTCTCCAGGTCTACCTGATATGAGAAGGCTTTCTTTCCTTTTACTAAACCTTTGTTGAGTACCTGCTATCTCAGAGGCATTGTGCTGACCTCTTGCCTTTAGGCAGAGGGCAGAAAGCAGGAGCATCCTACTGGCAAGTGCCCTATGGTATTTATCAAGTCCAAGGCAGGAATTGTAAAATGGTGGAATTGGGTCAAAGTTGTATTTTACATAAACTGCATCATTTAAATAAACATTTACAATTTGGGACAATTCACACAAAAATAAAAAGTTATGGTTTCTGTTGAAGACACAGTCTGTCAAAGCAGAATCAACAATCAGATGGTCCTAAGTAGAGGAGGAGCAAATGCTTATACCGGTACCACTTGCTACTGCCTTTGTATCTCACTTGATTTCTTTCCCCTAACATAATTCTTGGGCTGGGATGGGGTCAGGGGAAAGGAGGGAGGGAGGGCTGAAGATGCCTGGGGTTGAATTTCCTGTCATCCCAATGGGAAGGGGTCTCAGAGTCAGAATTACATTGTAAAAATTATTGTTGTAAAAGAATATGCAATTTCTTGAATGCTTTGCGTGTTCATACCGGCGAGGTGTAATACCGTAATTCATACCAACTAGGTGTAACATCAATAATTTTCTTGTTTGAGATTTAAAACAACCCCTCAATTTCTACTTATATTTTATTCTCTCATCTTTTCAAGAAGAGTGGGCATCAGAGCATTGATAGATGCAGGGAAGAGTGATGAGGGAAGTAAACAGAAAATGGATGGTCTTCAACATAGAAATTCAAAGCAGTAAATTAGGTTAAGGAATATCATGGGTAGAAAGCCAAGAAAAGAAAAAAAAAATGCATAGGCAACTGAGATTGGGAGAGAATTCCTAGTGTGATAAGAAGCAAATGCAGAACTGAAAGCAGAGATTTTGTCTTTTCAAGTGTTTGAAGACACCAGGAAATATCACAGCCAGAGCTGGAGAACATATAAAACAGAAGTCTAGAGAAGTCCCCAAACCGATGAAAGAACCTACTTCCCCAAATAGTTTAAGGGTCTTTGTCTTTGGTGAGCCAAACCACTAAAATAAGGAAGGAGGCAAGGTCAAGATTTTCTCTTCTAGGTTCGGAGGAGTCATGTTTTGCTGATCTGATACTGAAGCAACTATATTTCTGTACAGAGCATGAAGCTGTATGTAAATTCATCCATTGCCTCAACCTGTTCTGCAAATATGTAATAGCTCAGTATCTGGAGACAAAGAAGCCAGTTTGTTCATAGTATTGCATTGTTTACCTTTTATTAACATGTATCCCAGGGGCTCATTTGCATAACATTTGCATTGCTTTGGCCATGGACAGCACATAAGGCACCTGCAAAGCTCTTGATCCAGGGAGGAAATAGTGTGTGGTGGGCTTATTGAAGTCTATGTGAGTGAAGGTGGGGAGGGAAGGAGAGAGTCATTCGTAAATTCAGTTAAGATAGCAAATGAGTACTTAGGTTCCTTAAAAAACACTTTTTCCACTTTAAAACTATTTTGGGACTTAGAGCCTCAAGAGTAGAAATTGTTCTTAAAGGGAACAAAGTTCTCTGAAAGAAATAAAAAAGCTAAATCCACATTTGGCAAGGGGCTTTATATTGAATATAAATTTTAAGATAAATTTATTTTTCAGACAGTATATAAAAGCAATCTCAGGGCTTCCCTGGTGTTGCAGTGGTTGAGGGTCCGCCTGCCGATGCAGGGGACATGGGTTCGTGCCACGGTCTGGGAGGATCCCATGTGCCGCGGAGTGGCTGGGCCCGTGAGCCATGGCCGCTAGGCCTGCGCGTCCGGAGCCTGTGCTCCGCAACGGGAGAGACCACAGCAGTGAGAGGCCCGCGTACCACAAAAAAAAAAAAAAAAAAGCAATCTCAGAAAAAAAAGTCAAAAAAGTTTATTTTCTTTTTATTCAAAAAAAAACTCCACAGAGATATAAATTGATATATGTTCCTGTTATATTCCTTTGGATATTACATAGATTGAAAAACTGTAATTAGAAAAGGAATGAAAAATAATTCCATAAAGTATTCACACTTACATTTGAAAATCCAGAAGAATGTAATGACATATTTCAGCAGTCAATATAGGGAGTCATTTTTTCAGGTGAACTGAAGTGTGCATTAGTGCAGCAACAGCTGCAAAAGACTCCAGAGCTGACACTTATCTGGGGGAGTTCTGACAGAGTGGCATGTTATTCAAACTTTCTCTATGTAACTCACAATTCCATATACATATCTGTAATTCTAAACTTATGAATTTTGCAAAATCTGTGCAATCTCTATAGACATATACACATACTTGAAAAGGTTATGTTACTTAAGCCACAGACAATAAGCCATTTTAAAAGAGAGCAATAACTCACTGTAAGAATTAAGTGTGCTTTAGCTAACTTTCATATGCCAAAATTTGCTTTAAAAAATTCAGAATTGGGCTTCCCTGGTGGCGTAGTGGTTGAGAGCCCGCCTGTCGATGCAGAGGACACGGGTTCGCACCCCGGTCCGGGAAGATCCCACATGCCGCGAAGCGGCCAGGCCCGTGAGCCGTGGCCACTGAGCCTGCGCGTCCGGAGCCTGTGCTCCGCCACGGGAGAGGCCACAACAGTGAGAGGCCCACGTACCGCAAAAAAAAAAAAAAAATCGGAATTTATCGACATTTCTCCAAAGAAGACATACAGATGATAATAGGCACATGAAAAATGCTCATCATCATTAATTATTAGAGAAATGCAAGTCAAAACTGCAATGAGATATCACCTCACACCAGCCAGAAGGGTGATCATGAAAAAGTCTACAAATAATAAATGCTGGAGAGGGTGTGGAGAAAAGGAAACTCTTATAGACTGTTGGTGAGAATGTAAATTGGTGCAGCCACTATGGAAAACAGTATGGCTGTTCCTCAAAAAACAAAAAATAGAGTTGCCATATGACCCAGCAATCCCACTCCTGGGCACGTATCCAGACAAAACTATAATTCAAAAAGATACATGCACCTCTATGTTCACAGCAGCACTATTTACAATAGCCAAGACATGGAAACAACCTAAATGTCCATCGACAGATGAATGGATAAAGAAGATGTGGTATATATACACAATGGAATATTGCTCAGCCATAAAAGAAAAATGAAATAATCCCATTTACAGCAACATGGATGGACCTAGAGATTATCATACTAAGCAAAGTAAGTCAGAAAGAGAAAGACAAATACCATATGATATCACTTATATGTGGAATCTAAAATACGACACAAATGAACATATCCATGAAACACAAACAGACTCACAGACAGAGAAAACAGACTTGTGATTGCCAAGGGGAGGGGGGTGGGAGGGGGATGGATTGGGAGTTTGGGACTAGCATGTGCAAACTATTATATACAGGATGGCTAAACAACAAGGTCCTACTGTGTAGCACACGGAACTATATTCAATATCCTGTGTAAACCAAAATGGAAAAGAATATGAAAAAGAATATATATATGTATAACTGAATCACTGTGCTATACAGCAGAAATTAACACAATGCTGTTAATCAACTATATATAAAATATATACTTATATAAATATATATAATTTATATTTAAAATATAAAATCAACTTCAATAAAATTTTTAAAATCAAGGCAAAAAATATTCAGAATTTATGAGATAAACAACATATAGTTTTATTGTTTTTTCTAGTCCATCAGCTAGAAAAAGAAGTGAATTACTTCAAAGACGTTACTTGAAAACTATATTATCGTAGTTGGAAACTGTCACCAGGAAAATTCCAATTCTCACCAGGGAGTAAAAAATTACCATATTTCAACTCAAAACTAAATTTTTTTTTTTTTTTTTTTTTTTCGGTACGCGGGCCTCTCACTGTTGTGGCCTCTCCCGCTGCTAAGCACAGGCTCCGGACGCGCAGGCTCAGCGGCCATGGCTCACGGGCCCAGCCGCTCCGCGGCATGCGGGACCCTCCCGGACCGGGGCACGAACCCGGTCCCCTGCATCGGCAGGCGGACTCTCAACCACTGCGCCACCAGGGAAGCCCAAAACTAAATTTTAAAATGTTCCATATCACTGTATCGAATATATTTCGAAAAACATAGGTAGATCTTTCTACGTTACTTAATTGCTGCTTGTTGCTCTAAATAATTTTCAGCTAAATAAAAGTTTCAACTCCTATAAAACATAGTTCACAACATGGTAACGACAACATTTTTACAATAACTTACAATCTTCTGAGATGATGTTTCACAACTACTTCAGTTACAGCTGGCAAATATGATTTCTGTTACTCTTCTATTTTAGCCTTTCAGTAAGTGCCAGCAAACGAAATTATATTCCTTCCCTTTTATGGCTCTCTACAAGGTCCTGGCTTGTAGAGAAGGCATTTGCAAGGTTGCTAACATTAAAGTTAATGTTAAACAGCTTATATTTTAACTACAGCTATTTTGCAGGTTGAAATAGCCACATTTTGATTCTTGGCCACAAATTTTGGTAGTTGAAAATAGTAAATGACCATGCTTTCGTCTTATTTATTTTTAGTGCTCTAATGGTGGCCTCTTTACACCTTCAGAAACATTAGTTCCTATTAACAGATCTGGAATATTGATTGATATGAAAATGAAAGTTCACGCAATCAACATTTTTGTTTGTTTAAAATAATTTAGAAGCCAAAACAATGATATTAGTTCACTTGGCCAAAATGCAAGGCATTTTAGGCTTTTAGAAGAAAGATGTAAACACTAACGTGGAAATAAGCAAACTGCTTACAGAAAAATGTGAAGGGAAGAAGGTTTTCGTTAGAGGACGTGGTAGCTTGCCATTAAAAACAGTTACTGTTCCAAGAAGTCTGTTTGGCTAATGCCAGAGACTATCAGTAAAACAAGTGAAGCTACGCCTCAAACATGTTCGTACACATTTCTTGAAAAAGTCTGAGCAACTTTAAAAATAGGAGTGAAGAGTAGAAGCCATATGGGTCACAGTCATGTTTGAAGTGACCCTCTGGTGATCTCTGTGGCCACTCTGACCATGCCCCCAGGCCCCAGCTGTGTGTATATGTGACAAATGGAAGCAGTAAGTGACGTCCTCATCTACAGGATCCCAACAAAACCTCTGACCACTTTTCTCCTAGGTTGTGACCAAATATATTGGCATTGTTTAGATATAACTAAAGAATGTGGAAATTGATTTGGGTAAAACGGTCAAAAAGAAGCCAAAGAGGCACTGCTAACAAGAATGCACATTATAATGTGCTTTCATATGATAAGACTAACTTCTAAAACACTCCTGAAAAATAACTTTTGATGGAATGTATTTATTGGGCCAACCAAAATAATCTATACTATCAAATATTTTAAACTACTGAAATTCTGAATAATGCATCCTTTCTTACGTAATCCTTTATCTTACAGGATAAAGGAATATTTTCATTCATTATCCCTTACTGAAATGGCTGTCTTGTCAAAACTAATAGTACTCTGATAATAGGATTTTTTTTTTAATTAAGCAGGTTTTCTCTCTTTTTTTTTTTTTTTGATGCATGTTTGGTGCCTATACATGTTTGTACAACAGTGTGTTAGACTGTTAGTCTATTTAATTAGACTTTGGTCACTGGCCAGTTGGATTTATACTCTTTATAGACCTTTTTGTTAGAACTCAAATATTTAATAATGATCATTATAAAGAAGTATGGAAACACCCACAATATAGTTCTATATAATCAGTGGCTATAATTAATCATGAAATTTGATGTAATTTTCTAATTTCTAATGTTTTAATACAACTGTTACATAATAGTATGTCTCAAAAAAATGAATAAAGCTTTTTAAGCACATTCTTTCCCATTCTCAGAAATAAGGCAACTAATATGATTTGATTAGGTTTTGATTTTCTTAAAAAAACATGCTAGTTAACCTTTTAGAATACAGACTTTAGGGCTGTTAATTGAACCTTAGAAATTTTCTAGTTCAATTGCCTTCATTTTGCAAATTAGAAAACTTAAGAGTCACTGAATGAAAAAATTGCCTGGATTCATATAGCAGGTGTGATTAAGAGTAGATGGAGCAATGTGAATATGAAATAAGATAACTACAATCTAAAAATCTGAAATTTTCTTCTTTTAGTGAGTATATAAACCCCTATCCATCTACCATATGCATTTTGCATAAGATTAGGAGCCAGTATTTCCCTTCTTGAAAAATACTTTTTATATCATAGAAATATAAAGATAACAAAGTCATTTTTATTCTCATTTGTTTCAACAGATATTTATAGAAAATGACTGCTTTCTAAACAATCACAAAAATGGTATGTCAATTCAAAATATTATGAACACTTCATAATAGCAATATATAACATGAAATTATAAAATCATACCTGATACTGAAATTTTGATATTATAATTAATTATTCTGTTGCCAAATCCCAGCTCTACACTCTACACTTTCTCCAAATTATTAAGTAAACCATTATAAGATTAACATTCGTTATAACTTGTCTTCTCTCATTAGTCCCACTTTTCAAGCAATGGTAATTTGAATAGAAATTTTCATTTTGGCTCCTTTCGTAGGGGGGTTATAAACAAACAAAAAAGACTGGGATAGCTATAAAATGAAACATGCAACCCTTAGAAACTATGTTATTAAATCATCTTATAATGGCAAAGGAAAAAGAATATATATAAAGTGAAATAATTTAAGTGATAAAATTTAAGTGAAATAAGCCATAAAATCCCATTTATAAACACACACAGTGCAAGTCTGTAAGAAAATATTTGAGAATATTAATAATGTAGGTTTTTTTCCCTTGGATTGCAGGATTTTGGAGGATGTTTTCTTTTTAAAATAAATGTCTGTATTTTTAGTATTTTCTACAATTAGCTGATTTACTTTTATAATCAGGAACTAATTTCAAAAGAATATAAACATAAAAAACTAAATTATGGAGTTTAATTTTGTATGTGCAATTCAGGCTGCTTAAACTTTGCATTCAGACAGCATTTTTCTCCAGAGAATGTTAGGATCTTTGTGAGTATGTATTTCCTAAGGAGGTAATGAGACAAAAGGCATTTTTTGCTCAGTAAAAGATTAGCAGCCTTGCAAAGCGGAAGAGTCCAGTGGTACAGGAAACAAAAGTAAAAGAGTTAAGATAAGGGGCTGCTGAGAAAAACAAGAGAGTCTGTAACAAGTAGTAAAAACATTTGCTTAGTGTTTTGGCTTATAACATTACTCAGAGAAAAGTAGAAGAAATTAATATTTCTGTAACATCCGCATTATGGCAGGAATTATGTTTCTGTCATTTAATTCTTAGTTGTGTCCCATTGGTCTGATTCTCATATAAATTAAATATAATTTACCTCACCCTGGTGTGTTACCCAGAAAAGCAGAATGACAAAAGTAAGAAAACCAGGGTTTAAATCTAAGTTAGTTGGCCCCTAAAACTTCTGTTCTTTGCATTTTACCTCACTTTCTCCAGAGTATTTTGGTGAAATAACTAAACGGATAGTCTGTTTTCTAGGACGTTAGTGACTGTGGTATTTGACTGTAAGAAAAAGGGGAATTTGGTAATTTTACTTTCAGAAAGGAAAGTACAACCAGGGAGGAGTTTAATGTAGAGACAAACTTCTCAATGTTCTCAATTCTCCAGCTGAGAGGAAGCCAGTGATAAAATAAAACACAAAATGGCCATCAGAGTAAGACAGACCTTATGTGACATCGGGCAAATTTCCTCATTTTTCTGAGTCTCAGATTTCTCAGCTGTAAAATGATTAAATGACACCATCTTACAGAGTGGTTGTAAGGATATATGAGAAAAGCATCAAAAGAGTACCTAGAAGGGATCATAGAATAAAGCAGCCACCCAATAAATGTTGGTTATGTTTTCCTTGCATCCTGGCCATTGGAGACAAATTACAGTAAGGTACTCATTGCCCAAGACATTTACTAGTTATTCCTGAGCTTCCATTAGCAGGTGGCAGCCTACCTATAAATTCCTAAGTGCATGTAATTATTTTTAAATACTATGTCTTGAGATGTTTCACTGTGGTTTTCCCATTACCATTTTCTAATTTTCTCCATGAACTTCAGTTTTCTGCTAACAAAATATAGAGACTAAATTTAATAAAGTCAAAATCAAGTTTGTATTTGGATTATTTACAATCTCAATATTATACTGAAGGACCCTAAGAGATCTTTAAGTTCAAGAAACAAACAGGATGAATCAGGTTTATATTCTTTTAGTTTTAGCTAGAACAGCTTTTTTTTTTTAAACATCGTGTATCTTTAAAAAATTATTTATTTATTTATTTATTAATTTAGGCTTGCTGGGTCTTAGTTGCGGCATGCGGGATCTTCATTGTGACGTGTGAGCTTCTTAGTTTTACTACTACTACTACTACTACTACTACTACTACTACTGTTGTCATTGTTGTTATTTTCTTTCCAAATTGAATGCTCCGGACAGCACATCTCTCTGTTTCTTGCAAGCTCTGTCACTTTCTATTGCAGTAGCTTCTCACGTTTACTTTCCTTATGTGGTCCTGGATTTCATTCATACCCCTCTTTCAATGGTCTCGTCAGAAGCACTGGCATCACTGGGAGATCCATTAGAAATTCTTGGGACTCACCAGACCTGCTGAATAAGAGACTCTGTAGAGGAGGCCCAGCAGTCTATGCTAAAATGTTTATCCAGGAATACTTGCTCCATTTTGAAAATCTGTGTTCTAGATGGTTACAGCTGAATCAATACTAGCACTCAGGTCCAACCCCCCAGCCTCTACAGACTCAGCTCTTGTTCACTGCATGTTTGACATCTTTGCTTTCTTTCGGGGCATTTTCAGCAACCTTGCAATGTCTCAGGTTAGCCTATGCAGGGAGGGTTCATTTTTGCAACAGTCTCACAATGTGACATTCAAAGCATGTCCTTATGCATTTCTGACCTTCCTCTAATCCATTCCCTGTTTACCACACTGTTAAGACTTCCATGGAGGTGAGCAGGGTACTTAACTTTAGTGTTCTTTTTAAACGTTAACAATTTAATCTTCTTCTCTTAGGAAGCTGTGACTCACTCTATAGATGAAGAACTAAAGCAAAACAAAAACAAAAGCAAAAAACATAACCAAAACAATCAAAACAAACAGAAATCCCTCCAAACCAAGTCCTTAAAGTAACAGAAAATTTAAGCAGTATGTAAACGCTTAAGATTTTTGAGGGACATCCCGATATCACACAGGCATATTTGATGTTGGCAACTTTTTGGATTACAGAGCAGAGTTTTGTCTCTTCCACCTATTTATAACATCAACGTAAGTACAAACTGGGGCCTGAGCTTCTTCAACTTCTGACATAACTTGTGAAGGCGAAATAAATATGAATATGCCCATGAAACAACAGAAAATGAAAAGAGAGCTAACTTTCATTTTGATTTATATTGATAAATATTGCTTTGTTTCACTTGATTTTGTTTTTCTTCCACAATTTTTTATCAAGTCAGGGAAGCTGCTAACATTACTGCTTAAAAACCCTGTGTGCTTCTTCAAGATGTGGGAAACAGTAGTCAAACCATGGACTAGGCAGTCAAAAACTAAATTGTCTCACCCTTGTCTACAGTTTGATGGTACTGTTGCTTGTGCCAGCTAAAATTTGTGAGTGCTTACTCATCGCACGCAATGAAATCCCTTGCAATGGACTTTCTCCTTTACCTAACCATGAATAATTATTCTAAGGTCAAACAGACCATATACTTTCTGTGCCTCAATGCTTTTATCAGAAAATGAGGGAGATTTACAAGAGAAAAAAAAAGAGAGAAAAAAAAAAAGAAAACGAGGGGGAAATTTAGGAACATTTTACAATGATTTTTTATATAAATAACAAAAATTACGTATAAAAAAATGAATGCAAGGCAATTACTAAGACAGAGAATCTCTTTGCAGAAGGAGGTTTATTCTTCATCTCTCTCCTCACTAGCTTGCAGCAAAGCCAATCTTTTCCCTCCAGAGCCATGAAAAGATATCCAGGAATATTGTTTACATTATCTGTGGTGCATATTTTGCTTTATTCAAACCTCAGGAATAGAATCTATGAACTTCTTGGTGTGAGAAACAAAATAGTTTTGTATCACTGTTACTTTACGTAGTGAGACCAACCATGTGTATGTTCAGTATTCTCCTGGACAATTAACAAAGTAAAAGGTAGAGCACTGAAAATTACTATTTTGGGGGTATATTATCTTATTATTCTTTGTATCATCCGTACTTGGCACAGTTCCTCGTACATTATAGACAATGAATGCACGTTGAAATCATGAGTGAATAATTACTAATATTCATTGGCTTGCTTAATAATTTGGGTCGTTTGAAAAAAAAAAGTCTCAAAATGGATGAAAGAACAAAGCAGGCTATGATTCATCTTCATAGATTAACTAGTAGGAGTTTAAAAGCTGAACAGCAACAAAAAATAACCCTATTAGGAATGACATCTGAGTCATAAACCTAGTAATAGAAGCCTTGAGTTTTAAAGCATGTGTTGCCATCATTAAATTTCAACAATTCTTTCACTATCATCCAACTTCACATGCCATGTTCAGTAGCAATATGTCAAGATGTGCCATGACCAGCCTATCATGGAGAGTGCAGAGATATAGTTTCTCTTCTACTTTAATCTAGCATTTCGTTTTCTTTTACTACAGGTATGTGGTTACACTTTTGCCTTACATCAACATTTAAAAGCACTTTAATAAACATGTTTGATAAATACTGATTGAATAGGCAACATTCTTTGTGTATGCTATAAATGGTTTATTTGGTTTCTGTTTCATAATCTAATTTACATAAAAAGTCTTTTCCAAGGATGGATACATTTTATTTAGTAATTTTTTTTGTTAGGTCCTGAATTTGGGGGGAAGATTTTTTTTTTCACTTTAACACTTAAATTTCAGAACATCTTCAGATGCTTCTGAGTAATATGAATTCTAGTGGATGGCATTTTTTTTCACAATCCATTTAAGAATCACTCTGAGAAAAGTAACAGTGTTGAAGATTCAGTCTCTCTGTAGTTCTGTAAGTTAAAATGACTGAAAATGAAACTTTGTATGTGGTTAGTGTAGACTGAATTTACACATGTTTCTCAACTTAAGTTCCTTATTTTAGGCAAATGTACTGTAGTAATAGTTTCTCTATTAATTCAATAAGGGATTAGAAAAAAGGAGAATGGATGATTTAGAAAGTGTTTCCCAAGATTGATAAGTTAAATGACTAAATTCAATCACTCTATTAACAAAATGTTGTGTTTTTTCTTGCCTTCATATTTGTTTCCATGTATCCTCCTCAAATCCTTTCCCTTTGTTCAAATTCATGCCTTAACTTTCTTTAAATCTGCTCTTTAGACAATCAACAATTCCAAAAAAAACCCTTAACTTGCTTAGAAGCATTTTTGTTAAAATACTACTCTATTTTGTATTTTCTTATATTCTGCTTTAAAAAAGAGTTATTGGGTTAAAAAAAAATCCAACAATAACCTTTAGCCCTTCCCCGTTTTCTACTCTTACATATAAACTCCTCAGTTAGGGTCTCATGCATTTCTACAACATGATCCCATTCATCTCCTCAAGCACTTTCCTTCTATTTCCTACCACAAATCAAAACCCACTTTATTATTTTCCAATTATAAGTTGTAGGTTTGTTCAACCTTTTTATTTACGTTATCTCCCTCTCAGCTTCCTATCCCCTACACCCACCTCTGTCAGGATTTATATTTAATAGGTATTTACTTAACAGATCCCTTCTAAGTGTCACCATGTCCCTGGCCGCAAGCTAGGAAGTGGAGAGATGGCAGTGAACAACTGAAGAATTGTCCCTGCACTTATAGAGCTTACAGTAAATGAAACAAAAATCACCAAATTAAATATAAAACTAAATGTTTATTAAAAAAAATACACTTGGAGGGAAAGATCCAGAGAGCCATGAGAACAAATCAGAGACCCAATTTAAATTTGGGGGTCTCTCAGTTAGTAATACTGTGAGATCCAAAGTACAGGCAGGATTAGCTAAGTAAAGATTAGATGGAAATCTGTTCAGTCAGAAGGAACAGAATTTTCATATGCATTGAAGAACTTTCTGAAGAAGACAAGTGTGACCATTGAGTAACATGAGAGAGGGAATTGTACCTAGGTGGAACACCCTTCCCAGGTAGCAAAAGCAGACCTGCTCCTCCATCCCTTCTTCTAACCTGACTATTGAATATTTTTAATGTAATTATCCATCCTTGACTTATGGATTTTGTAAATGTCTTATCTCCCCTACTAGACTGTAAGCTCCTTGAAGGCAAAATTATTTCTTATTCCTATTTCTGTCCTCTGTATCATGCATAATGTCTCGTGGGCAGTGACTATGAGGCTGACTTCCTAAGTGCAGGACTGAGAAGGACCCACTGTTGCTTTAATTCTCTGCTGTCACCATCTTCCATTTCTCAATACTTTTTTTTTTTTTTTTGCGGTACACGGGCCTCTCACTCTTGTGGCCTCTCCCGTTGTGGAGCACAGGCTCCGGACGCACAGGCTCAGCGGCCAGGCTCACGGGCCCAGCCACTCCACAGCATGTGGGATCTTCCCAGACCGGGGCACGAACCCATGTCCCCTGCATCGGCAGGCGGACCCTCAACCACTGCGCCACCAGGGAAGCCCTCAATACTTTTTTTTTGTTTTTATTTTTATTTATTTATTGGCTGCTTTGAGTCTTCGTTGCTGCGCATGGGCTTTCTCTAGTTGCGGGGAGCAGGGTCTACTCTTCATTGCGGTGCGTGGGCTTCTCACTGTGGTGGCTTCTTTTGTTGCGGAGCACAGGCTCTAGGCACTCAGGCTTCAGTAGTTGTGCCATGTGGGCTCAGTAGTTGTGGCTTGCGGGCTCTAGAGCACAGGCTCAGTAGTTGTGACGCACGGGCTTACTTGCTCCGCGGCATTTGGGATCTTCCTGGACCAGGGCTTGAACCCGTGTCCACTGCACTGGCAGGCAGATTCTTAATCACTACGCCACCAGGGAAGCCCTCTCACTACTTTTTGAAGAAAGGGCCCTGCATTTTCATTTTTCACTGAACCCCCCAAATTATTAAGTCAGTCTTGAATGAATACAAAGATTCTGGGTGACTGAGTGGTTCAAGGGTTAAAGGAATCTAATTGGAGTATTCTGCAAGGTATTTTTTTCTTTTAGGGTCAAACTTATACCAGGAACACCACATGATTCTTGGTTATGTGATGGATGGCTAAGAAATGGGCAAGTCCTTAATCCTCCAGGGTGCTATTCCTTAAATAGTAAATTGAACTCCATATTGACTTGGCCACTGTGACTTATGTAGGTCTTCCTAGAACCCTCTGACTTGAAGCATATTCTCTCATGATCATCACTTTTAGAATCTACACTAGGAGATGGGTAAGTCAAAGTCCCAGGCGTTGTTTATGAGGTCATTCATCTCTTTGCATTATGTGAATTCTTCTTCCCCTTCAGCTGTCACAAGTACGAATGAGAGATATCAATGTGGAAAAATATTATGTCATTCAAGTCCCTGCTGATGAGTCTATGGAAGTTTGCAGAAAAAGCAGAAACAGCAAAGACCTTCAGTTAGGAAGGATTAATCACATTATTTGTGCCTGGCAGTGACTGAGACTGGACATTTTAGAGCTGAAGGCTTGTAAGTTTGGGGGCCTGAAGGAACTAATTGAGTTTTTAGTCTAGACAAGCACAGTGCTGGGAAGTATTTGTGAGAACCTGGGATAAATATTGAGTTATTGACTGAATTGCTCTTTCCAGTTGAGAAGCCCCTTGGAGAATACTGAAGGATTTTTAGCCCATCTTCCAGTTTACCAAGCTACAATCAACATTATTACTAAGCTTTGATATGACAGGCTACCTCTCACTGTCTGGTCAATGATCCATGGATTATGGCCTCTTTTGTGAAGTTGACAACTTAAACTATCTTAGCTCATGAGGAGATTTTCTTTTTTTTTTTTCCAGTATGCGGGCCTCTCACTGCTGTGGCCTCCCCCGTTGCGGAGCACAGGCTCCAGACGCGCAGGCCCAGCGGCCATGGCTCACGGGTCCAGCCGCTCCGTCGCACGTGGGATCCTTCCGGACCGGGGCACGAACCCGCATCCCCTGCATCGGCAGGCGGACTCTCAACCACTGCGCCACCAGGGAAGCCCGTGAGGAGTTTTTATAGTTACTTCTAGCAGTGAGTCAAAAAAGTGCCTGCAGAGTAAACAGAACTTAAACAACATACCTTTCAATTCATTGCCTGGTGACACGGTGTACAGATTCCAAGTCTATTTCTTGTAAGATTTTAAGGATCCCAGTGGGCAATCTCATGCACGTACTGAGCTTAAGCTTAGGTTGCTGTCTCTCTTTGTTAAACAAATAACGACGGTGAATATTTTCATTAATAATGATTGCCATATTTTATCATCTTTCAGAAGAACATATTGTAAAATTAGTGACTACAAATATTGTTTTGAGAGAAGGTGAAATTTAAATCTATGCCACCAAGCAGGACTGGGTAAATCCAGTATTAAGTCTACTTGGTGATTATTTGGAGACATGGAGTTACCCACTTACTAAGAGAATGCATTCATTTTGTAATGGTGGAACAGAGTGAATCTATTTATATGAACAAAAGACCAGCCCTCTACATTTTTTTTTTCTGAATCCCTCAGGAAGTGTTCCTCCTCGGTAGCCTACTCGTACATTGTACATCTTTCCTGTCACTTCTTAATCTTCCTGAACTTATTAATTTTTATCATTTTATCTCTTTCTCTCTAGCTGAAAGCTTTTTTATTTTATTTTTAATTAATTTTGGGGGGAGTATAGTTACTTTACAATGTTGTGTTAGTTTCTACTGTACAGTAAAATGAATTAGCCATACATATACATATATCCCCTCCCTTTTGGACTTTCTTCCCATTCAGTTCACCACAGTATATTAAGTAGAGTTCCCTGTGCTATACAGTGTGTTCTCATTAGCTATCTATTTTATACATAATATCAATAGTGTATATGTGTCAATTCCAATCTCCCAATTTCTCCCAATCTCCCCTCCTACCCCCTTGGCATCCATACGTTTGTTCTCTACATCTGTGTCTCTATTTCTGCTTGGCAAATAGGATCATCTATACCATTTTTCTAGATTCCACATATATGTGTTAATATACAATATTTATTTTGCTCTTTCTGACTTACTTCACTCTGTATGACACTCTCTAGGTCCAACCACATCTCTACAAATGACCCAATTTCATTCCTTTTTATGGCCAATATGCCATTGTATATATGTACCAGATCTTCTTTATCCATTCCTCTGTTGATGGATATTTAGGTTGCTTCCATGTCCTGGCTATTGTAAATGGTGCTGCTATGAACAAAAGGGTTCATGTGTCTTTTTGAATTATGGTTTTCTCTGGATATATGCCCAGTAGTGGGATTGCTGGATCATATGGTAGTTCTATGTTTAGTTTTTAAGGAACCTCTATACTGTTCTCCATAGTGGCTGTATCAATTTACGCTCCCACCAACAGTGCATGAGGCTTCCCTTTTCTCCACACCCTTTCCAGCATTTATTGTTTGTACATTTTTTGATAATGGCCATTCTGACCAGTGTGAGATGATAGCTCATTGTAGTTTTGATTTGCATTACTCTAATAATTAGTGATGTTGAGCATCTTTTCATGTGTTTGTTGACCATCTGCATGTCTTCTTTGGAGAAATGTCTATTTAGGTCTTCTGCCCATTTTTGGATTGGGTTGTTTGTTTTTCTGATATTGAGCTGCATGAGCTGCTTGTATATATTGGAGACTAATCCGTTATCAGTTGCTTCATTTGAAAATATTTTCCCCCATTCTGAGGGTTGTCTTTTTTGCCTTGTTTATGGTTTCCTTTGCTGCACAAAAGCTTTTAAGTTTAATTAGGTCCCATTTGTTTATTTTTGTTTTTATTTTCATTACCCTAGGAGGTGGGTCAACAAAGGATCTTGCTGCAATTTTTGTCAAAGTGTGTTCTGCCTATGTTTTCCTCTAAGTTTTATAGTGCCTTAAATTCAGGTCTTTAATCAATGTTGAGTTTATTATTGTGTATGGTGTTAGGGAGTGTTCTAATTTCATTCTTTTACAATGTAGCTGTCCAGTTTTCCCAGCACCACTTATTGAAAAGACCGTCTTTTCTCCATTGT
Source organism: Phocoena phocoena (assembly GCF_963924675.1). NCBI lineage: Eukaryota > Metazoa > Chordata > Mammalia > Artiodactyla > Phocoenidae > Phocoena > Phocoena phocoena. The sequence goes on along the minus strand of NC_089222.1, from coordinate 33,559,570 downwards.
ATATTCCTGCCTCCTTTGTCATATATTAGGTGACCATAAGTGCATGGGTTTATCTCTGGCCTTTCTAACCTGCTCCATTGATCTATGTTTCTGTTTTTGTGCCAGTACCATACTATCTTGATTACTGTAGCTTTGTAGTATAATCTGAAGCCAGGGAGCCTGATTCCTCCAGTTCTGTTTTTCCTTTTCAAGATAGCTTTTGCTATTTGGGTTTTTTTGTGTTTCCATACAAATTGTAAAATATTTTGTTCTAGTTCTGTGAAAAATTCCATTGGTAATTTGATAGGGATTGCATTGACTCCGTAGATTGCTTTGGGTAATAGAGTCTTTTTCACAATATTGATTCTTCCAAACCAAGAACATGGTATATCTCTCCATCTGTTAGTGTTGTCGTTGATTTCTTTCATCAGTGGCTTATAGTTTTCTGTGTCCTGGTCTTTTGCCTCCTTAGGTAAGTTTATTCCTAGGTATTTTATTCTTTTTGTTGTAATGGTAAATGGGATTGTTTCCTTAATTTCTCTTTCTGATCTTTCATTGTTAGCATATAGGTATGCAAGGGATTTCTGTGTATTAATTTTGTATCCTGCAACTTTATTAAATTCATATATTAGCTCTAGCAGTTTTTTGCTGGCATCTTTAGGACTTTCTATGTATAGTATAATGTAATCTGCAAACAGTGACAGTTTTACTTCTTTTCCAATTTGGATTCCTTTTATTTCTTTTTCTTCTCTAATTGCCATGGCTAGGACTTCCAAGACTATGTTGAATACTGGTGGCAAGAGTAGACACCCTTGTCTTGCTCCTGATTTTAGAGGAAATGCTTTCAGTTTTTCACCATTGAGAATAATGTTTGCTGTGGGTTTGGCATATATGGGCATTATGATGTTGAAGTAGGTTCCCTCTGGGCCCATTTTCTGGAGAGTTTTTATTGTAAGTGGGTGTTGAATTTTGTCAAAAGCTTTTTCTGAATCTATTGAGATAATCATATGGTTTTTGTTCTTCAATTTGTTAATATGGTGTATCACATTGATTGATTTGCATATATTGAAGAAGCCTTGCATCCCTAGTATAAATCCCACTTGATCATGGTGTATGATCCTTTTAATGTGTTGTTGGATTAGGTTTGCTAGTATTTTGTTGAGGATTTTTGCATCTATGTTCATCAGTGATATTGGCCTGTAATTTTACTTTTTTGTGATATCTTTGTCTGGTTTTGGTATCAGGGTGTTGGTGGCCTCGTTGATCAAGTTTGGGAGTGTTCCTCCCTCTGCAATTTTTTGGAAGAGTTTGAGAAGGATAGGTGTTAGTTCTTCTCTAAATGTGTGATAGAATTCATCTGTGAAGCCATCTGGTCCTGGACTTTTGTTTGTTGGAAGATTTTTAATCACAGTTTCAATTTCATTGCTTGTGATTGGTCTGATCATATTTTCTATTTCCTCCTGGTTCAGTCCTGGAAGGTTGTGCTTTTCTAAGAATTTGCCCATTTCTTCCAGGTTGTCCATTTCATTGGCATATAGTTGCTTGAAGTAGTCTCTTATGATCCTTTGTATTTCTGTGGTGTCAGTTGTAACTTCTCTTTTTTCATTTCTAATTTTATTGATTTGAGTCCTCTCCCTTTCTTTCTTGATGAGTCTGGCTAAAGGTTTATCAATTTTGTTTATCTTCTCAGAGAACCCGGTTTTAGTTTTGTTGATCTTTGCTATTATTTTCTTTGTTTCTCTTTCATTTATTTCTGCTCTGATCTCTATGCTTTCTTTCCTTCTACTAACTTTGTGTTTTGTTTGTTCTTCTCTCTGTGTAAGGTTAGGTTATTTGAGATTTTTCTTGTTTCTTGAGGTACGATTGTATTGCTATAAACTTCCCTCCTAGAACTGCTTTTGCTGCATTCCATAGATTTTGGTTTGTCGTGTTTTCGTTGTCATTTGTTTCTAGGTATTTTTTGATTTCCTGTTTGATTTTTTCAGTGATCTCTTGGTTATTTAGTAGCGTATTCTTTAGCCTGCATGTGTTTGTATTGTTTTACAATTTATTTTCCTGTAATTGATTTCTAATCTCATAGCACTGTGGTCAGAAAAGATGCTTGATACAATTTCAATTTTCTTAAATTTATTGAGGCTTGATTTGTGACCCAAGATGTGATCTATCCTGGAGAATGTTCCGTGAGCACTTGAGAAGAAAGTGTATTCTGCCACTTTCGGGTGGAATGCCCTATAAATATCCGTTAAGCCTATTTGGTCTATTGTGTCATATAAAGCTTGTGTTTCCCTGTTTATTTTCTGTCTGGATGATCTGTCCATTGGTGTAAGTGGGGTGTTAAAGTCCCGCACTATTATTGTGTTACTGTTGATTTCCACTTTCATGGCTATTAGCATTTGCCTCATGTATTGAGGTGCTCCTATGTTGGGTGCATAAATATTTACAATTGTAATATCTTCTTGGATTGATCCCTTGATCATTATGTAGTGTCCTTCCTTGTCTCTTGTAATAGTCTTTATTTTAAGGTCTATCTTCTCTGTTATTATTATTCCTACTCCAGCTTTCTTTTGATTTCCATTTTCATGGAATATCTTTTTCCATCGTAGCTGAAAGCTCCTTGAGTGTAGGGACCCATCTTTGAGTGCAGGGATAAGTTTGGTATCTTTATCCACAGTTCCTGGCAGGCAATAAATGCTTATTAAACGAATAGTGAAAGAATGTGTGGATTACTCTTCTTTTCAGTTATACCATGGGTATCTGTATCTCCTTAGTCCTGACACTTAGATAACAATAAAGCTGATGAAAGACAGTCTGAAGCAATAGGAAATTTATACGAGGCCCAGAAGCTGTAAGGTCATTTGAAAATGTGCCCATGTGTAATGGTAGAGGAAGCTCTGGAAAGCAGAGCGCTTTCTATCCTGGAGGCAAGACTGTGTAGCTCAAGTGGCAGAGGGAGGCAGCATTCAGAAGAGAGCAAGCAGCACAAGGCCTGCTTTGATGCCTCTGCTCACAGTAAACCACATCCTCACCTTTGGGGTGAGTTACTCTCTGAAGTGCTTGGCTGGTGTTCTAACATCTGAAAGGAAGCACTCGTTTTTAACTTCTGCCCCCCATATATAGGCTCTAGTGGGAGGATGGGGAAGCATAATTAGAGCCCCTATCAAACATTTTTTTGTCAGATGATAGAAACATCTGATTTAATGAAAGGGATTAGGAAGGGTTAATTTCTACACTTACATTTCAAATTTGTTAAATTCTGTGGGGCAGAGTGCCAACACATTCATTTACAGACAGATAACTATTTCACAGGTGTATACCAAAACCATCTTGTAGAGAATGTTTTTGTAAACAATAGCAATCTAGGTTGAGCTCTGCTTCTCTCCTTCTACAGAACCAGTATCAGTTCTTAAAAAAAGAGTATATGCACACATATATTAAAAAATCTACTTATAAAGCAGTCAAATTAATTGTAGTAGAAAACTTCAATCTGTGAATCTGATTAAGTATATATCATCTAGATGCCAATTGGAGACATTTCATAGAGAAGGATAAAAGAATGTTAACAAAATTGTAATAATTTATATAGCTCTCTTTTGCCCTAATTTAGTTGTGGGAGGCTATTTTTTCAAGTAAGTTTTTCCTTTTGATTTTTGGTTCCACTAGTTTTCTCTGAACATAATTTCCAATCACAATATAAAATGCACTATTATTTATTGACAATTTTAAAAGTAATATCTATTTTATTTTAATTTTCCTCAGACTATTTTAAATTTACATTTTCTTCTTCTTTTTTTTTTTTTTTTTTGCGGTACGCAGGCCTCTCACTGTTGCGGCCTCTCCCGTTGCAGAGCACAGGCTCCGGACGCGCAGGCTCAGCAGCCGTGGCTCACGGGCCCAGCCACTCAGCGGCATGTGGGATCTTCCCGGACCGGGGCACGAACCCGTGTCCCCTGCATTGGCAGGCGGACCCTCAACCACTGCGCCACCAGGGAAGCCCAACATTTTCTTCTTTTTAATTGTTCTTTTCTTTTTTAAATTGTGTACTAGAAAATTTTATTTTCAAGGGACTTGTGGTAAACAGTGCTGTCCCTCTCCTCAATCCTTCCATGCTCACACAGAAGCATGACTTTTTTTTTTCTTTTTGAGATATCAGGAGACCATTCTCTCTATCACAGGAAGGTAAATATTGGTTAGTTTAAGACAACTATTCATCTTTCCAGTAATAGAATGGAAATGGTCACATGATACAATTCAAGCCAAGGGAAGGTCTGTTGGAAGCAACTAGGAAAATTGTTATTTTCATTACTAAGAGGCCAAAAGAAAATATATGGACTTTTGTAGTCTTTCTGGGTGACAATGCAATATTTACAGCTACTGTAGCCAACTTGCAGTTATGTGGAAGAGATAAGCCTGAAGGCAAAGCTAAGGAATTAGAAAGAAAAGATGGACAGATCCTGGGTCAATGATAAAATCTTTGTGCGTTAATAAGTTGTCTTATGTTATAAGCCACTTTAAATAGCATACTCTGTTACTTATTGAAAACATGCTAACAGACACGTCACGGTTTTTGGAGACTCATGGCTTCTCCTGAAAGTGGGGTTATGATTTCACACCAGAAGATGCCATTTAATTCAATATTTTTTTACTGACTGTGCAGATTCAGCCAATTAAGGTCTATAATTTGATACTTAGGATAGTAGATGAAGCCCAAGTTAGGCTTAGGCTAAAGCTCTATAGTTCCAAATATCTACATTTTTGAAAATATTTTAACATTTAAGATTACATCGTCACAGAGTTAAGCTGCTATGGCCTTACCTTTAGAACATCATTTACATTTTGAAAACTTCCTTTCTGTCTCTTTGTTTTTGCCCAATAGATTCTTATAAAGTGAATCTGAAACATTTTGATCCATTATCATATTGAAACAACAAAATCATCATGATGTGATGGCTGAAAAATGTACCAACAACACTATAGACTTTCAGGGGATTTACACAGTTCTGACCATTTTATCAGGCCCTGAATATACAGAAAATGCAGTTGGTAGTCATATATCAACGATCTGCTGAGAATATTGCCATGAGAATCAAAAAAAAAGAACTCTCGGGCTTCCCTGGTGGCGCAGTGGTTGAGAGTCCGCCTGCCGATGCAGGGGACAGGGGTTTGTGCCCCGGTCCGGGAAGATCCCACATGCCGCGGAGCGGCTGGGCCCGTGAGCCATGGCCGCTGAGCCTGCGCGTCCCGAGCCTGTGCTCCGCAACGGGAGAGGCCACAACAGTGAGAGGCCCACATACCGAAAAAAAAAAAGAACTCTTGGCTAGAGCATTTTGGGGAAAAAGTCCTCAGAATATCAAAATTAAAAGGAATATTCTAAAGTACTTTGTCAATTTCTTTATTAATGCTTAGTTTCTCTCTTCAACATCACAGCAAGTAATTCCAGCCTAATAATTCTCCTATTTAGTTTCACAATTTATTACTATATATAAGTGGCATTTTTTATGGCTCCTTGGTGACTATGACTTAAATT